>NW_005843100.1:369046-373181 GCF_000455745.1 Alligator sinensis
CCCAACTTAGCAGATTCATGAGAAGCCAGAGTTCTCCATCCAGGTGTCCCTGGCTATCTGTGTTTCAGCTTTGGTCACTTGCAGCCCCTTCCTTCCAAGCGCTCTGCTGGCATGGCTTTGATTTGGATGTCCAAGGGATCCTTTGAGAGGATTAATAAAGATGATGCAACAGGGGGTTGTATGATCTTTTCCAGGCATTTTCTGTGGGGTTAGAGTAGGAATGACAGTTTCTCCTCGGCTAGGCATATCTTCCTCCTATCTTGACAACTCCTTTCCCCTGTGCTGTCCCAGGACATGCAAAGCCTTTCCTAAAAGTTCAGGGGAAAAGGGAGAATGGTAACACTAAGGCACCAAAAACTCCTCTCCTTGTTGGTCTGTTCCATGCACAGATCTGAAGGATACAAAAAAAGCCCATGGCTCAGCCAGTAGCTGAGCTTTAATCATAAATTCTTACTGTATGCAGATCATGTTTTTTAATTAGTTTCCAGGCAACTTTGCTGAGGTTTGATTATTACTGTTATTTTTGTTTGTGTGGCAGGTGCAGTCATAGACCAGTATTAGAATAGGAACATGAATATGCTGGGCTATGTACAAATGTACACATGCCCATGGCCTCTACTCAATAGCATGTTTGCCCTAAGCCCCAGCCCTATGTATTCCCCGCCCTTCATATGTTTAACTTTAAATGTGTGCTTGTTTCCATTAAAGAGAGAATGGCTGATTTGGGGTATGAATGGGTACATAAGCAAGTCAATAAAAGTATTTTTGACCCATTTTCACTGGCCACAAAAAGAAAATGGATGGAAGTAGCCCATTCGTCCTAATAGAAGAAAAGCTTTCAGTTGTGTGAGAAAGTAAACTTGAATATTTTCTGAGAATCAGTAATGGCCGTCTCTCAGAAAAATGTTGCAAGTGTTGAGAAATTTCAAAATATGTTTTAAGTTAAGTTGAATTTCCAATCTAGAAATAATAAAGCATGCAGCCAATTCTAGCAGACCAAAACAAAATACTCATGGTTGCATTTATGTGTGTCTACATTATATAAATTAGAAGTTAGCATTTTTTTGGAGTGTGACTCAAGTTTCAAAGCAGAAGAAATGGTTATATTTTCTTTATCCGCCATATACATATGCACGTGGGAGGGGCAGCCCTTGTCCACACACATGCATACATACTTATATGTACTGCTCTCTAACATTTTAATTCTCTATTTACTCAAATTTAAGATGCATGGAAATTTATAATTTTAAAAATAATTTTCCTTGTGAATAATCTAATTATTGGAGGGTTGTTTTTAATTCATCCCTCCACCACTGCAGGGAGGCAGGCAGTGGGAAGGCAGATGGGGAGGTTAAGCAGCTTGCCCTCTGCTTGTGTCTGCCCCCTGCCACCTCTGCTGCCTTGGGCTCCCTCCCTACTCTGCTCCTCCTCTTCCCCCAGCCTCTGTTCCCCACCTTCTCCCTCTTTCCCCCCCCCTTTCCCCAGCCTCTCTGCTCCATGCTCTCTCCCCACCTTGTCCTTGCTCTGCGATGACAAACTGGGCACCAAGCAGTGCCCCAGCCTAGCCCCGTAGCAGCCATCTGGTCTGCACCCTGCTGCTTCACGGCTGGGCTAGAGCTGTGCTCAGTGCCCCAGGCTGTAGCAAGGACACAGCCTGCTGGTAAGGGGTTGGGGGGCAGGGGCAGGCAGGGAGCAGAGCCTGCTTGGCAGGGGGAGAAGATGCTGCAGAGGGGAGATATCAGGGTGTAGAAGCAGCAGAGGGAGGGGGGCCCAGGCAGGAGCTGTGGCTATGGCTCTAACCCCAGATAGAGGCTGGAGTAGGGTGGCCACTGACACATCCCCTTGGGGGACTGGGGGGTACTACTGCCTCCCTTGGCCAATCACTGGCAAGAGGTGGGACCACCACAAAGAGGTCCCTCCTTCCCTCCCTGGCTGGCTTGGAACCAGGCCACCTGCCTCCTGGTTGTGCACCCTTCTACCTCTAGGCACAGCCAATAAAATCATGAGGACACATGATCTATATGCATTTCTACCAATGAACTGAAAAAGAGGACTTTTTGCAGTTCTTCCTCATTCAGAAATGGGCAGGGGACAAAGCATTTAAAAATGGGACAGTCCGGTATAAAACACGACCAATGGCCACCCTAGGGTGGAGCCAGAGCCACAGCAGCCCCTCCCCCACCAACAATTCGAAGATGAAGAGCTTTTCTCCCCATGTTAAATGGGTGGGGGGGGCAGGGGGGACTTCATCTCAGAATCGAGTAAATATGGTAGTCTTCCTGCAAGAATGATGGTAAAGGAACCGAGTTTTCCTATTTCACAGGTTAGATTTCACACTATGTCCAGTTATGAACATAGCACCCTTGCTTGTGCTCATATTTCGCTGATGCTGGTTAATTTCTTATGTAGGAATCTAAATCTAATTTCCACTGTTTGACAATTAAAACTTCTGTAAATCATTCAGTTTCATTTCCACAAGTTCCCCTGCTGGCATATACTGTCCTGTAGATAAGTCACAAAGGCACATACTGATCCATAAGTGCTGCATTTTATCAAGCATAAGGAATTCGTTTCTAAAAGTGCAAAAGTAAACAGAGAGCCAATAAGGTGATCCAGTATTTTTTTTATTATGATAATCAGTCACTGGAAAATGTGTACCTTGCTGCCAAGGAAATATCTGATCACTTTAGACCTTGAACAAAATAGAAAAACAACTAATCAAAATTACTCTTTGGAATAACATCCATTTACAAAAAGACACTATATTACTAAAACATATGCTCTTTTTCCATGTCAGATTTTTTTAATGAAAATTATTCCCATCTGTTGCTTTCCAGATGTGCATAAGCTTAACACCACTAGTGAAGTTTTACAGGTGATGAAGATCTTGAACAGCAAAATTTACAAGATTCACATAAAATGCATGTCCTATTCACAAATGCAATTTATTGTTTTAGATCCCCCAAGCAAAAGAAAGCAATAAGGTCCCCTATTCCGCACTTATGGAACAAGCCTTTGATAAAGAACTAAAAAAAATCTCCCCCAAACATCTCCCCCCTGAGCCACCAGGGGGAATGAGACCATTCTCTTCTCTTGTCCTCCTTTCCTGAGAAGTCGGCATTCTCTGAACTGAAAATAAACCCGCGTCAATAAATGACAATTCTGAAATTCTCCTAAGGAGCTGAATCCCAGCTGGGACACTAAATCATTTCATGAGAATGTGCGCTATTGTGAAACATTTGTATCCGAGTCTGACTGTACTGTCCTTGGGTGCATTCCTTTTTAATAAAGCAAGCATTTTATTCTAGTTGGGTACATCATAAAATTGCTACCAAATTATGCTTCATGTGGCAGCCCTGTGATAATCAACAAGACATGCTGGATGCCCTCTTTAAATGATAGTCAGAATGCTCAAGGCAAATACTCTCAGAAAATTGCAATTTATGCAGTCACTGAAGCACAGAAATGAACATTTTCAAATGTCTTAAAAACAATACTTTGTTTGTCAAAGCACAAATAACTTTCCCGCGTAACGTCCGAGTGAAAATGGAAGAGCAAAAGCCTGTGAAGTCTGAGACCAGCTCAGCGTGGTCCTTATGACCGCATCTGCATGAGTGTGGACGTTTGGTTCCCCAGGGACAATTAGCAGCGGGACACCTTGTGCCACCACTAGTTTGTCCCTGGGGATGTTTGTGCTACGTGCCCTCTGGCACAAAGCAAGTTACCCCAGGTGGGGTAGGGGGGGGCTTTGGCCAGCACTGGGCTGGCCCCAGCAGCTTTATCTGAGGCCCTGGGGAGCCTGCTGGGGCTGCAGCAGCAGTGATCCTGCTGTGTGCAGCATGGCTGGCAGGCTCCAGTTTTGAGCAGCATGCGCTGCCCCCGTGTGTGCTGCTCTGCTTTTTTTTGGCACAGGGATCAGCAACACCCTCCCCGCACTTGCAGTGCAGAGAACAGCTGAATGTGTGGTATGTGGCACTGCAGATGCATCTGTGACGCCACATACTGCACAGCTGCACTTACCTGGATGCGGCTATGTGTACATCTACACATGGGGGAAAATGAGGTGCTGAATCCCCCCTATAACACACCCCCAAATAAAACATGCACCTTGTTTTCTGAAGGCAGAATGTAGGGA
>NW_005843100.1:373191-375108 GCF_000455745.1 Alligator sinensis
GTGTGATGGTATGACAGAGTAACTCCTCCTAGAAACTTACATTGTCCAGGAAGTGGGTATCCCAGGAGACTGTCTAGGTGAGGCAGCAGGAACTTCCTGGTGTGGTAGGACAGCAACAGAGTTAGACCACAGACTCTTGCAAAGGCAGTAGCAAGACTATTACTGCTTTACTATAAGTAGTTCTTTATATAATTCCCACTACAGAATGAAGTGTTGTTTCCACACCACGCACTGCCTCATCAAGATACTGCAGACCGCATGCAGCAGTTCACTGGCCCTGCAGCAAATCAAATGTTCCTTTGGGCACAAACTACACTGCTCATCCAATAGTTACAGCTTTTAGAGGGTTAATACAGGCCTCTGCCCCTTCTGCTTGCTGGGCTCAGAGACAAGTGGAAGCCATTTTGGCAGCATTAGACCACAGGATCTGTATATTTCTAGTCCAGCAAAGAAAAATCAACCTTCCTGCTTAAGACATCCACCACAACATTAAAGGGCTGACTTTTGGGAGAAAGGTGTGCATGGTATATGAGTAAATTACAGTACTTTCCCACTGCTAAGTGTAGCATGGGTACAGCTGTGCCAGCAGTGGCAATGGAGGGAACAGTAATATAGATTGGACGAGACAGGATTAGAAGTTACTATATTAAAAAATCTGTCCTCTACTCCACTAGTGATTTCCCAGCGTTGGTCCAGCAGATTTGCTAAAAAGTGCCAGTGTAGGCAAAGACAATGTTTGCTTTGGAGGTTGTACCGACAGTTTCAAAGCCATGATTCCATAGTAAATAGTCCTCGTTATTATTAAGGCAATGATACTGCTGTACCATTTATAATAACTCACCCTGTTGAAGATACTAGCACTTTCTATTTTGACCCTATGGTATGCAAGTAGTGGTTCTCAGTAACGGATCTATCACAGATCCTTTTCAGGTTAAGACTAGAGTTAAGCTAGGCTGCATCATTGCTCCAACACGCTTCCAAATATTCCTTACCACAATGCTACATCTGACTACCAAGAAACTTCCAACTGGAGTGAAGCTAAACTACTAAATGGATGGAAAACAGTTTAATCTCAGCTGACTCTGAGCCAAAACCAAGACTACCCCAACCCCAATCATTAAGCTCCAGTCTGCTGCTGATGCTGTAGTGCAGGGGTGGGCAATTATTTGGACTGGAGGGCCACTTATGGAATTTTGGTGAGCTGTTGAGAGCCTGTGGGAGGGGAGGGAAGATGCTGATCTGGGCTTGGGCTCTCACCTGCTTTGCCTGGCACCCCCAGAAGTGTGTGTGGGACAGATGGGCTGGGGTGCACAGGTAGTAGGGTTGGGTCCAGCGGTGGCAGCAGAAACACTGGCAGTGGCAGCTGGAAGGAGCTGCTGCCATGGGGGCTGCTGGGAAGCCGAGTCTGGCCACCATGCCATGCCCGGGCTGCTATTTTGCCCACCCCTGATCTGGAACTATAAGCCACCTCCTGGTCCAGTGAGCAGCTTCTGGTTCCTGGACACGTTTCCTTATACACCATAAGTAGGCCCAAGTAAGAAAAGTAATCTGGCAGTGGTATAGTAGAAGCTTGTAACTAAAATATGAGTAAGAACTACTTGAGCAACACTCATGACCCGGTCTGCAATGAGCTAAGCAGCCACTATCAAAACTCAGGCTGCATTCTCATTTTGTGCCATCCCCTTGCTCCCACCCTGTGACTTGCATGCATAAAACTCAAGCAAGCCCAGCAGCGCTATGGTCATACTATGCAGCACTGGAGTTGGAAAATTAATGTCACAATAACGTCTTGTTTCTTAGCATATCAGTGCTAGCTATTTCTGTAGAAGAGGAGAAGGAGCCTTTCCTTCTTGTCCTCCCCAGGGATTGGGAAAAATAGCAATCCCTGCTCCCTTCTGGGAATGAGCCATGACAGAG
>NW_005843101.1:0-2112 GCF_000455745.1 Alligator sinensis
CCCTTGTGAGAGGGCTGAACCCCCTGTTGGGCTGAATCCGTTGTAGGGGGACCATCGCCCTGTGGGAGTGCAGCAAAACATGTATTCATGAATTCATGAAACATGTATTTAGAATTCACTTTATTATTATAAGAGACTTGCTTTAACACTGTAAGATGTATCAATAAAGCATTGTCCAGCTGATCACTGTCTCTTTCTTGCTGTCTGTCTTTATAGTGGTCTTTTGTTTTACTTCTGGAGGAACATGGATTTGGGGGTATTTTACAGAGTGACTTTGGGATTTTTTTTAATCAGGGATTTTTCAGTTTTCCAATAGGGAACACCAGAATTCCTGCTAGGGAGGCCAGTGGCAAGACCTTGCTTGCTCAGAGCTGGCACCTTGGACCCATCTGGCTGTGGCTGATCTCCTGGCAGGAGGACATGCTTTGACAGTTCAAAGCAGGCCACCACACCCAGAACATCTTCCAGGTGATAGCTGCCCAGATGGCCGGGCAGGGGCACACGTGGCAGTAGTGCCACACAAAGGCCAACCTTGCAACTGCAGTCCACTGGCAGCTGGCCCAGAGGGGTAGATGCCTCTACTGGCTATGCAGTCCCCATCCGAGTCTGGCAGGTGCACAGCAGGTCACATCCAGGCAGCAGCCCCCACTGTTAGACTGCTGCAGTGGGTAGAGGGTGCAGGAAACACTCAGGGCTGCTTCAGCAGTCCAGTTAGCACAAGGGGTAGTGTCCCCAGGTACCAGTTGGCTGGGCCCCAGAAGCTCCTGAGAGCTAGTAGCCCTGAGCTACTTGCCAGGGCGGCTTTTTATACTGCTGGAACCAGGACAGGGTAGATTTTTATGTTGCTGGGGACAGCATAGGTGTTGGCCCTGGGCTCTAGCTCCCCCTGGCTGAAGATCCAGGAGGAGCCAGGCAGGGTTATTGTGCCCCAAGTGTCACAGTTTGCTCCACAACAAAGTGCATGTCTGAGCATGTGCGCTGAAGCAAAAAGCCCTGGCTCAAATTTGCACCGCTTCTATTTGAGCTGCTATAAGCGCACGTGCTTGTATGTGTGGACGCACCCTATGAGATTAAAAAATATATTAGAAACAAACCCTACAGGTCATTTAGAATTTGAAAAAAGTGTCATAGAAGGGTTAGAGAAACTTTATACTGTCCTCAAATGAACAGCAATATTGAGAAAGCTTTTGAGGCTTGCTGCATGCCAAAAAGATGGACCAAGTCAAGCGAGTAAGCCAATGTTGGTGGAAGGCATAGATCTTTTCATAGATTTCATAGATTTTTTCATAGACATCAGGGCTGGAAGGGACCTCGGAAGATCATCGAGTCCAGCCCCCCGCCCAAAGGGCAGGAAGTCAGCTGGGGTCATAGGATCCCAGCAAGATAAGCATCCAGTTTCATCTTGAAGGTGTTCAATGAAGGCGCTTGAACCACCTCCGGTGGCAGGCTGTTCCAGACCTTGGGGGCTTGGGCAGTAAAGAAGTTCTTCCTTATGTCCAGCCTGAAATGATCTTGAAGTAGTTTGTGACCATTCGACCTCGTCATCCCTTGGGGCGCTCTGGTGAACAAACGTTCCCCCAGATGCTGGTGGTCACCCCTGATAAACTTATAGGTGGCCATCAGATCACCCCTGAGCCTGCGCTTTTTCAGGCTAAAGAGCCCCAGGGCTCTCAGCCTGTCATCATAGGGTCTGTTTCCCTGACCTCTGATCATGCGCGTGGCTCTTCTCTGGACTCTCTCAAGCTTCTCCACATCCTTTTTGAATTGTGGAGCCCAAAACTGGACACAGTACTCCAGCTGCGGCCTCACTAAGGCCGAGTACAGGGGGAGAATGACGTCCCGGGATTTGCTTGAGAAGCATCTATGGATGCAAGCCAGCGTTTTGGTCGCTTTACTAGCCGCCGCATCACATTGCAGGCTCATGTTCATCTTGTGGTCAAAGATGACCCCCAAGTCTCTTTCTTCCATAGTGCTAGCCAACATAGCACTGCTGAGCCTATAAGGATGCTGCGGGTTTTTCTTCCCAAGGTGGAGAACCTTGCATTTATCGGCGTTGAACACCATCAGATTCTCGTCCGCCCACTTGCTGAGCCTGTCCAGGTCAGCCTGGAT
>NW_005843101.1:2962-11168 GCF_000455745.1 Alligator sinensis
TGAAAAAGGACTTTTTATTGTCCTTGATGCTCAAAGCTAGTTGGAGTTCAGTTGCAGCCTTGGCTTTCCTGGTCTGCTCCCTACAGGACCGGACCAGTGCAGAATAATCCTCCTTGGAGGTGACTCCCATCCTCCACCCTTTGTAGGCCTTTCTTTTTAGCCTCAGGAGGTCTGCTAGGTCCCTGGAGAGCCAGGGGGGCTGCTGTGCCCTCTTGCTGCCTTTCCTCCGAGATGGAATAGACTTAGTTTGTGCATTGAGGATCGCTCCCTTGAGGAGCAACCACTCCTCTTGAACTCCCCTCTCCCTGTGGTCACGGTCCCTTAGGGCCTCACTGACAAGCCTCCTGAGCTTGTCAAAGTCGGCTTTCCTGAAGTCAAGGACTTCCGTGTTGCTGACTGACTTGCCAGCTTTTCGGCGGATGGTGAAAGTGATCAGCTCGTGGTCGCTGTCACCCAGCTTCCCATCGATCACTAGGTCGCCGACTAGGTCATCCCCAGTAGCCAGTACCAGGTCGAGCAGCGCTTTGCCTCTCGTTGGCCCATAGACTTCTTGAGTCAGGTAGAGGTCATCCACGCACGAGAGGAAGCTCTGTTTTTATGTTAACTGGGAAAAATTACGTACTTTCTCTAAAGTGTAATTTTTGCTTCTATGTGGTAGCCTTTCCAGGAGATACTATGGAGATGTGGGTAATCATGTGTGTCAAATATTTTTATGAGATATTGTCTATTTGGCATAATGTCTGACTGTGGACCACAGTTTAGCAAACTTGAATATAAGCACTTGTAATGAACTTCAGGACTTGACATAACCCAGAGCCCCTGCTATCCCTAATCATGGGTTGGTAGAAAACTATCAGAATACTAAAAACCTACTGAAAAAAAAGCTTCAGTCACATACTGACCCATATATAAGTAAGGGTTGGCAACCATTTACTTATTTCTTGCAACCTAGGCAGTGCTGTGAGCTGCCCATCCCTTGCTATGTCCCAGTTCATACTCTGTGCAGAGGGACTGTGTAGATCAGTCCCTCAGGCCCCCATTTACTGAGCTCCTCTGCCCCCATCCGTCTTCAGCAGGCCCTTAGTAAAACGCAGAATGTGGAATTCAAGCTGGATCCCACAGCTAGACTGTAACAGGGTTTTAGTGAGCCACTGGTAAAATGCAGAATGGAGTGCATTTCTTTGTGTGCCAGATCCAACCTGTGGGCCATAGGCTGCTGACCCCTCATATATAGCTCTGTTAAATTGAAGATCTACAAGGTCCCTTCTGACCCTACTTCTATGATTCTATGAAATTATAGGATGGCACCAATGAGGTATAGTTTGCCACCTGTGCTGCTAATATTTATTTAAAAGAAAAGTGACAGCAAGAATGCCTATAGTGGTAGATATTGACATCAGAAGAATTGGTGGGGGAGGATTTCCAAGTATAGACAGGTAAAAATGATTCGCGTTCCTGCAGTTTTCACTACATGAGGAAAACACCACCATGCATATCCATGATGGGTATCCATAGTTTCAACCACAGTGAACATGGGTGACTGGTGCCTCCTGATACTGGGGGGGCACCAGCGGCTGATCGTTGACTGGGGTGGGGGCTGGGGCTGACTTGGGGGGGATCCGCCAGTGACCGATTGCTGACTGAGGGGGGAGGATCCCCCAGTGGCCAATCGCCGACCTGGGGGAGGGTTCCCAGTGACCAATCGCCACTGCCAGAAGTGCCGCTGGCGCGTCTCTCGGCACCCCCACAATCTCAGGGAGGGCACCAGCTGTCACCCCCTACTCTCTGGCTGGCGAGGGCCAATCTCAGGGGGGGCATGTGCCGCCCCTGTGCATCACCTATAACAGTGAAATTCAAACAAGTTGCTCACACACCGGGCACATCTACACATGTATTAATGTACTTTAGTTAATGTGCATTAAATCTAGTACCTCTCTGAATCTATACATGTGCTTCAGGGGGACAGGGTGCTTTAATTAGAGCAGCTCCAAGAGCTGCTCTAATGCTCTAATTAAAGTGCCCAGAGCATCTTGTGTATCAGTGTCTTTGTGCTATCAGAGGGTCAAATCTTGATGAATATCATCTATTCCCCTTGACTTCAAGGGAAGTGGAAGATGTTTAGTAACTTTCACTATGTGTGCAGCACTATGTAGGGTCATGCAGGAAGGCCATGTTCTGAGAAATGGGAACACATCACTCTGAAGGTCAGTGTAACTTGCAGGGCATCAGCATGTTTCAGGATCTGGTTTCTGTTGAAAATTGTGTCCTGGATTTATTGATTAAACTAAATCAACTGTGAAGGCTTCTTGTGGCTGGAAGCAGGCTTGATAAGTGCCCAGAGCATCTCGTGTATCAGTGTCTTTGCACTTCAAAATGGCAGCGGGGGTGCTTTATCTAAAACTTGTTTGACAAGCTTTTGATAACGTGTACCTGCTGCCATTTTGAAGTGTGGGGATGCTGATACCTAAGATGTGGATGCTGGCTGGAGCGCAGTAATTGCCGTACTCTAGCAGACTTGATTAATCAAGTCTGTTCGGACACACTGTAATTACAGCATGTTGGAACATCCTCTGCACTCGTGTATAGATATCCTTCATTGTGAGGTACTAGGAAAATGTGCATCAGCCTGTTAATGCGCATTAACTAAAGAGTGTGGTTTTTAAGTGACACTTAATATGCATTTGCTTATTTTAATATGGATTAACTAAATAGCACTTTTAAAAGTGATGCCTTAATATTAAAATAGGCTAACTAACAGTAAAGCATACTAGCAGACACATCCACTGGGCATGTCTACACGTTCATTAAAGCACTTTAGATACTCTGCATTTAGTTTAATACTTCCTTAATAAAGCACTAACTAAATGTGTAGTACCTAAAGTTACTGCACCGTAGCACTGGCGCATGGTTGTTTAGTGATGCTTACTAACAATTAGCCTAATAACACTGCACAGTACATTATTAGCAGTTTTTGCTGTGACATGCTACTGCACAGTGTTATTAGGCCAATGTATAGTAAGCGTTTTGTGTAAACGCGCCCACTGAGAAAGAATGGACAGCACTTTCTCCATTTTCCATAAGTGAGGGAGATAAGCAATACCAAGCCTACCGTTTTCCTGAAAAGTTCTCAGTTAGCTCCAGGGCATGGCGCTGTCAGAGTATATGGACCTTACCACCTGTTGATCACCACAATACTGATATCTTAAGAGAAACCTGTAATTTCAAGCAGTAGTTAAGGCATGCCAGGGATTAATTGACTCTTAATAGGCTGGTCAAAACTATTTGAAATTCTTTGTTATAGAAATATCAGTCATTCATTGTTACTATCAAATTTGGGTGGCAAAAGATGATGTAATCTTAGAAACTATGGGAAAATCCCTGTTTCAGTTTATGTACACGAATGAGTTTTCTAGTCTTGTAACCAGTGTTTTTGGCATTTATGCATAGTTTGCTGTCCCATGCAAATATGTAAGCACCCAAATGACTATGAGCATGCTCAGTTGACTGTGCACTAGATGGGCATGTATCCAGCTCCATCTATATATACATAGCTGAGTGTAAATTCCCTAAAATATAGGTGGATGAAGAAGGCCTCCCATGTTGTAGCTGCAGTAGCTTTGGGTAGGGGCATTTTCCCAGGAAGGATGTGACTGGTGTTCTGGACCTCCCCTTTCTTCCCTCAACCATCTTTCTGATTGTCTAGCACAGGGGTGAGAAAAATATGGACTGCAGGCTGGCGGGTCCCTCAGTTTTGCCTGGCCCAGGTGCTGTGTGGCCCATGGCATGTCCTGCTGCACCCTGGACATGCAGCAGAGCTTCAGCTGGACTACCTTTTTAGGCAGCCCAGGCAGTGGCGGCTACTTCCACCTGCTGCTGCCACTGGTCCCAGCCCATACACACAACCCTAATCCTGGCCCACCCCATGGTCACTCTGGACTTGGCCTGGCAGATCAGACCTGCTCCAGCCCAGCCAGAAACTGTGCACAGCCCTGACCCCGGTCTATCTCACACCTTCTCTGGACTCATCTGCCCACGCTGAGCAGTGGCCAGACAGAAGCTACTACTTGGTGTGAGGGAAAAGAAGCCCCTCTCCTTCACCACTGCCAGGCTCTTCTTGCTTCAGTTGCCTGTAACCCACACCCAGGCTGCCCTGCAGCTCCTCTCTACTGCCAGTGCTGCCCTGCTGGGTGCCCCGGAGGTGGCAGTGACAGTGGCAAAGAGGAGCTACAGGGCAGCCTGGATACAGGCTCTGGGCAGCTGCAGCAAGAAGGGCCTGGCAGTGGTGAAGGGGAAGGGCTGCTTTTCCCTCAGGCTCACACCAAGCAGCAGCTTCTGCCTGGCTGCTGCTCAGCATGGATGGGCGGTCCAGATCAGGCTCAGGGTGGGCCAGGTTTGGGACTGTGCGTATGGGTTCTGACTGGTCCACTCCAGCTCGGGCGAGTCTGGAGCAGGCACAGGGCAGGCCAAGGTCAGCACTGGGGCTGTGCTCTGTTGGTAGTGGTGCATGGGCTCTGGGCTGTTGTGTGTTGAGTGGCCATTTAGACAACAATTTTTGGTGGCAGGAAAAGGTGATATGCTCCCTGTGGCAGGCTCACGACAGACTTGCCACATCACCGGCATCCAGGTGGCCAGTCTGCAGGGAAAGTGCCCAGAAGGGGGCCTGTGGAGTGGTCCAGTCCTGGAGAGTTCCCAGGATAAAAGGAACTCCTTGGCTGTAGCCTGAGGGTGGGGTTGGGGGAGAATGAGGGAGCACTGAAAGCCAGAGCAGAACCAGCATGCCACTGTGGGAGCTGGCTGCTGGGCAAGGCTGCTAGAACCTAGACCATGGTGGGAACTCTCTTGCAGAGCCTGGGAACCTACCTACCTGTGGTGCCAGAGCCAGGAATCCTTCCTGAGGCAGGAGGCCACAGACAGCTGGGAACTTGTGGAAGAAAGAGCAGGTTTTGGCTCGGGAGCCACAACCAACGAGACGAAAGATGTGGACCTGATCAAGTACCTGCCTACTACTATGACGCTGACAGGTACTCTGAAGGCATCCAGGATGGGAGGAAGGATGTCCAAGAGGGACCTATGGGACACACCAGTGGAGGGAACCCATCTGGTATCCCTTTGGCTCCGTACATCGCATGTGAGTGAATGTGGACTCAGAAATCCCTTCAAGGGCAGCACCGGACTTGCAGGGTCCAAGTGAATGTGAGGCAACATCTCATAAAGTATTGTGGTATATGTCCAGGTGCCAACAGGCCTAGGATGGGCTAGAGTGCAGGGGAGGAGGAGCCCCACAGAAGAAATACCAGCTGAGGTGCCCGGGGTTGAAAGAAAAAGCACTGAGCAACACCTCCAGGTAACCTCAAATAACAAGTTGTGGCAGGTGAGTAGGCCCTGGGATGGTGCCCAGGTGGGCAGGGCATGCTAGTGGCGGCCCTGCAAGCATGGGCCAGCCACTCTCCCCAACAGCTGCAAATCTTCAGCTGCTGTTCCTACGCTGTGCACTACTGCTGCTGCTCTATCATCTCTGCTGCCAAAGCCAGAGCTGGAACTAAAGATTCTACAGGGAAGGTACAGGGGATATATGCATATGTGTGGGAGCAGGGGGATGGGAGGGTGAAGCACCCACCCTTACATCCATTCCGGAGCTCCCATTCCTCTAGGTAGCATCTGGAGTTCATGCCCCACTTGTCCGCCATTGTTAGGCTACTGGCATTGAAGACCATAAAGTAGACAAGTATCGTTTAGTGTAGTAGACACACAACACAAGGGCCTGAATTGTCATGTATGACTGTTCTTCATTTCAGATTTAATTTCAGTTAAATCTTTTCAACACAGAGATGAATTGCTATTCTTCTTTTTTTTCCTTTTAAAAAATTGCAACTGTAGTTTAGTGTTGGAATAATGAAGCCTTGTGCTTTTCAAATAGATTTCTTTTCAAACTGAAATAATATTTGGTGTTGAAAGTACCTATTCCCAGTGATGGAATTCTTGCTTTTTGTTTCACAAACTAGAGATGACGTCTTACTTTCTCTAAAGAAAAGCCTAACACAGTGATTTAGACTCTTAAACACAGAATAGACTGTTACTTCAGCTCTCATATTTGTGGGGTTGTAGCACACCCTAGTGGACTACAGGATTGTTCTTTATGAAAAAAATCATAGGTAATTCTGTCAGTGAGAAGTTACTTAAAATTGACTGTAGTTTATTGCTTTTAACAATTATTTTTATTACTACATTTAGTCATTCTCTGTAGGTTTCTTTTAAGAATGAGAGAGTTTCCGTGTGAAAGAGAGTCAACTGTATTTATCAGTCACCAGCAAAATTCATCCTTAGGGTGATGTAGAGAGAGGTAATGAGCTGTGTGAGTCTGAAGTCAGGTAGAAGGCTAGGTACAGGTGCACATGAGGTGAAGTGAATATGTAAGGTATAAGCCAATTAGTATTATCAATTACTTAATAGAGCCATTAATATACCTGTGTTACTTTCTCTACATCTTTTTACTTGGTAAAAAGTTTTTTTTTATGACATGCATTTCATTATAATCTCATTGCATGTTTGTCATGATTTCTGATTGTCCTACAAATCACTTGGTGCATGTCCAGAAATTCAGATATTGGATCTCTGTAACACTTTCAAAGATATACTAATAAGCATCTTTCAGCAACATTTATCAATACCACATAAAGCTCTCTTGGTCCCTCAAGGCAGATGCAAGTTAAATTTAGGATCATTACAATTAGCAGTTTTTGCATTTGAGCTTCATGCATGTGCAATACACAGAAATGAATCTCACTGTCATAGTGAACACTTTGAAGTATGCTGATGCATGAGTTATGGTTAGGAGTTATTAAAGACTGGATCAAAAGCTGTAGCCAGAAGGTAGATAGAAAAAAAAGCATTTTAAGCAAAAGACCATCTTTAGGCCTCTCACAGAAGTAAATGAGCTTAGCATGTCTTCTCATCCATAATGCAGTTTTGAGAAATTGAAAGGGTTTTTTTTTAGAAAAACTGATATTGCATGATCAACAAGTTCAAAAAGAAAGGAAGCACTTCTCAGTGGGAATAAGCCATAAAACCTATTTTAAGAAGGAAGGATTGACTTTCTTTGCCAGAGAGATGCCTCATAGGCCTTTAACAGCAGAAATAAAGTAGTATTTTAGAGTCAGGCCAATGGATTAAGGGAAGTAATTTTCATTTACACGTGCATAAACCCTTTGGTCAACAATGTCAATTGCAAACCTCACCACTATCTACCCAGATCAATCTTTTTCTTAGAAGAACCAACTTGCATGCCTGAGCTATGTATATAACTGCTGCATGCCAGTATTTGCACACATAATAGCAGTGTCTTTAAAAACAGGCACCATGATATGTAAATGATCCAATAAGAAGGAGCTTTGGCATCTGGCAATTCCATTTGGCAGGAAGGCATCTAGGTTAAATAGAGACAGTCAAAAAGCCCAAGGCTGAACTGATTCAGTCTTTGCAGGTTAGTTCTAAGTTGCAGAGATTAAACTGAGAAACAACTGGACAGACATTCACTTTTTATTTAGGGAATGCAGCCACATGCCTGCAGTGGCTCAGGCCACAAACCAGGGGCGCTAAAGCACGGCTCTCTGGCATGTAGCCAGCATGGGTTGTGTGTTTTCTTCCTCTTCCTTCTGCCCCTGAGGTCTCTGGGCAGTTCAGACTTACAGCAGCAGGACTCTGCGGGGTTGCTTCTCACTTCCTCTTCCTGCTTCCAGGTGCCTTTGGGATTTGTAGCGCACAGTTGCAGCCAGCAGTAAATTTTTAGAAGGGCAGGGCAGGGCAGGGCAGGGCAGGGCAGGGCAGCTCCGTACTCAGGGGAAGGGATGTTTAAGCCCTCTCCCTGGCCCCAGAGCCCAGCCAAGGTTTGCTGGGGGGGAAAAAACACACCTACTTCCCCCCAGAACCCTCCTCTGCTGGAGCAGACAGCACAGTCCAGCCCAGGGCTAGAAAGCATGCTGGGATGTTGGGGGGGACTGATTTACCTTGAAACAAGAAGGGGTCTGGGACAGAAGTTTCCTAAACTGGGTTGACCCAAATCAGTTAAGTCTGATACTACATTCAATCAGGTTTATCTTAAACCAATTTCAACCATTTTGAAACTGGTTTATGTACGTTGAGCTTCTGTTCTGTTACAGGTTTAAACCAGTTTCTGATTACTTAAACCAGTTTATGTGTAACTTCTTTC
>NW_005843101.1:11178-26110 GCF_000455745.1 Alligator sinensis
CTAGAAATTAAGCAGCACAGTCTTTTGTGTTGTAGCATGTAAGTCTTTTTGTGGATGTAGCCTTGTATCCTTTTTTCCTTAGGAATAATTCTTGTAGAAAAGGGAAAGGCTGTTTAGTAGCAAGAGCGATTATATCCTTCAAAGTAAGTGGCACCGCATGAAAAATGCTTATTATAGCTGGGCAAAAAGTTGTAGAGCCCAAACCCCCTCAACTGCACAAACTTAACTATGAGCTGTAACTGCTGTAGAGACACTAATGCTTCAGGCATGAGTATTAACTTAATAAGGGATTGAAATATGTTTGATTTTGTAGCCAGGCATGCTCAGGAAAATAACTCAAGTTCTTTTCAAAGGTCACTGAACAAAATGACAAGTTTACATTTACATTACAATGTAGTGTGTGCAACAGTAGAAGGAACCAGGAGGCAATCTGCAGAGCTGTGCTGATGGTTAATTTGGACTACAACTCCCAGAAATCCATGGGGCCCAGGAGGCAAAGAAAAAAGGAAGGGGATAGGCTGAAGTAAGGGGAAGAGAGCAGCATGCAGGAACCTAGTCCGCTCTACACAGAGAAGTGCATAGTGGAGCTGGAGATTTCACTGGCTCAGTCAGCCATGACTGTGAAGTAAAAGAGCTGGAGTCAGACTTGGAGACAGCTGCAGGCTGCTGTTTGAGCACTCTAGGGACTAAAGGCATGTTTGGGGACATTTCTGGAGATGGGCGTGGGGGGTGCTGAGGTTCTTAGTATATGTTACCACAGTGCTGATGTTTCTTTAATATTTTCTCCCTCTGCCTATGGTAAAAAGTATTTGGGGGGGGGCTGAGTACACACATACACTGCCTAGCAGGTAAGTCTGTGGAGGGGAAGGGGTAGAGTGAAGGGGTGTGGCGGGGGGCAGATTAAGGCTCCCACAGTGAGGGAGGGAGTGGGGCAGGTGCTGGGGTGAATGAGGTCCTGAGGTCAGGGGAGGTCGTGGGACAGTCAGAGCCTGGGTGGCTCGTCCGGAGGTGTGGAGGGCTCCCGCCACTGCGCCCACCCTGGGGAAAGCATGGGGGACACATGCCCCCCAGATTTGTGCATGGGGCAGAGGCAGGCTGCCACTGAGGGCTGGGCTCTGCATCCCACTGCTCTTGCCGCCTCGGGAGCTGCGCAATGCCATGTGCCTGCTGCCACTGGGTAGGCAGGGGACGTGGGACAGTGTGGCAGCAGCAGGCACACAGCATCAAGCAGCTCTTGAGGCAACAGCAGTGGGGCACAGAGCCCAGCTCACAGCAGTAGCCCACCTTCACCCCGCGCATAAATCCAGGGGTTATGTGCCCCCCGTGCCTTCCCCTCGGTGCGCACAGTGATGGCAATGCCCCCAACCCCCTGCCCCTGGATAAGCCACCTGGGCTCCAACCATCCCACAACTGCCTCAGGACCCCATTCATCCCAGCCCCTGTCCCTGCCCCTGCCCCACTCCCTCTCACTGCTGGAGCCTCAATCTGCACTCTTCCCCCCCCCCGTGCCCCTTCCAGACCTGTCTGTTGTTAACTCTAAGCACTGCCCACCACATATTTTTGAATTCCAAAAAGGAGGACACCTGTCTGGGGGAGGAAAGGGGAGAATATGACTTGGGGGTGGGGCAGTGATATGGCCGTGCCCTGCCCATTCTGTTACCCCTCGCTCCAAGCCACAGTGCCCTGCCCCAGCCCTGCTGCTGTCCCTCACTCCGAACCCACAGATCCCAGCCCTGCCAATGCCCCTCACTCCCAAACCACAGTACCCTGCCCCCGGGGGCCATGCTGGTTCCCCTCACTCCCAGCCAGCAGCCCCCTGCTCCCCCCAGCCCTGCTGGTGCCCCTCACTCCCAACCCACAGGCCCCTGGTCCCTGCCAGCCCTGCTGGAAAGGCCCCAGTTGCCCCTGTCCCTACCAGGCTGGAGCACAGTGGCTCAGAGCGAGTCTGGCCCTAGTGTGGGCTGGAGGGAAGAGGAGGGGGAGGCTTGTGACACCCTCTGCCCTGGGCTGGGGCTGCTGTACCTCTCCAGGAGGCCTGGCCATGGCCCACCTCCCCGCCACCATCTCCTGGCCGCTCTGTTCCTGTAAGCATGGACACTGCTGGCCTGGCCCCAGCGCTCAAAAGCCGTCCCCCCGGCAGAGGGGGTAGGCAACCCCCCCCTGCCCTGCTGCAGCCCCAGCTCCAGCCCTCCAACCCAGACTTACCTGCTTGCAACTCCCTTTCTACAGGAGCCCCTCCCCTGCTCCCACCAGCAGAACAAAGCAAAAACCCAGATGTTTGTTCAGATTTGAAAAATCCACTCAGACAGAGATAGGAGGACTCAAAAAAAGGACATGTCCAGGAAAACCTGGACGTATGGCAACCCTAGCAGTGCTCCAGAAACTGCTGGGCTGCAATCCTGGCTGCATGCAGGCTGCAGCTGGGTGGCAGTTTGTGTGTGCATCCCCTGCTGCAACCTCCCAGAGCCCGCACCTTGGCTGCCTGTGGCCCCCTGTGCTGCCACTGCTGCCCTGTGTTTGGGGGGGCACTTAGCCATTAGCTCTGGCCTCCCACTGCCTATGCCTTTTACCTATTTCATCCCTTTGGCCCTTTGGCTTGTGACCCTAACCCCTATAGTTTTCTATATAAAAAGTGGGAACTCCCCCTTGCTTCTTGTGCCAGTTTCTGAGGCTGCCAGGTTGACAGAACATCAAGTCTTAATTCAGTACTTCCAAGAGCAAAACTATTTTTGGAGAATATCAGGAGTTACCTTGGCATATGAAAATGAGAGACAGCTGAAAAGATTTGAGAATCTCTCAAAAAACATGTAATCACCAACTGTTTTGATATTTTTATGGCATATCATGGGCATCTTACCTTTACACCATGTATATCAGTTGGGACCAACCTTTTTGGCAGGCATACCACAAATTAGTCCAACACCTGCCCCAAGTGTCACTCTAATCCCCCTTCCCCTGCCAGTCTGTTCTGCTTTCTGCTTCCTTCCCTGTGTTTCCTGCCTAATCTGCTGCTTTGTCTTCTGCTCCCTGCCCTATCTGTCACTGTGCTGCCTGCTTCCTCACCAGTCTGCTGCCCAACACAGAGAGGCTGCCCATAGCACTTGTGACACCCATGCTGCATGTTGGCCACCCCTGATTTATATTATGCTGTGGTCTGGATTTGGAAGGTTCAGTTAAAAATTAAGTTTCAGATATGACAAACCTAAGTCTTTTCCTACCCTAACAGCCTCAATGGAGTCAAATACATATAGGTTTAAGAAGTGTTTGGATGCTTATCTTGCTGGGATCCTTTGACCCTAGCTGACTTTCTGCCTTTGGGGCAGGGGGCTGGACTCAATGATCTGCTGAGGTCCATTCCAGTCCTAATGTGAAATCTGTGAAGTGAAGTTGAAAAAGACTCTCCTGGGCAATCCTAAGAGTATTATACATCAAGTTCAAGTTTTTAGAACTTACTGAATGCTAAATAGGTTGGGGTTATTGGTTTGTGGGTTTTTTTAAGTGCTGTCATCCTAGAGTAGGTTTGCAAAGTTTTTGGAATGAATGGGGGCACCATTTGCATTTATTGTGTCTTGGCCCACAACACAAATCTAGTCAGAAGAGGTAAGGAGGATTGTTTAAAACATTAACATGTATCAAATAATTTTCCAGCTACAAAGTCTGGAAGTGATTAAAGATTTGATTAGTCCTCATAATTAGTTGTTATTAAGAGCAACAGCACAGTTGTGTTAAAGAAGGTGGAAACTGGAAGTAGAACACTGTGAATGACAGAGTGCAATTAGCAAGCCTGATAAACTAACACAGTGTTGAAAGGTAAGGCCAATGTAGTTTGAACAAAAAGGGTCTAGGTTCCTGGATTTCTTTGATTAACAAGAATAAGATAGTGCGGTATAGTTCTGGCATCAGAATTTCAATGGAACTCAGCATTCAGGAGCTCACATGTGGACATAAATGTGGGCAGGGCCAGCCCACAATTTTTTGAGGCCCTGAGCAAGATATAGTTTTGGGGCCCCCTGACGTGAAGAAGCAGGTGGCATCGGCTGTGTTGCAGGGGCAATGTGGGTGGCGAGCTGCTGAAGAAGCTGATGGTGGCAGAAGCAGCACGGAGTGATGGCAACAACCCCCCCACCTTTCATTGGCACAGATTTGGAGTGTTCACAGCTGCAGGGGGCCCCTTGGCTGCAGAGCCCCCTGCAGCTGCAGGTTCCGCAGGATAGGACAGGTCAGCCCTGAATGTGGGTGCAGATTTTTAAAGCATCTCAGCTCCCATTCAGATACTGAAATGAAGTAGACAGATTTTAAAACTTGTCCTCAGCTGGTATAAACTGATGCAAACTCCATGGAGTTTGCTAGTTAGGAGTCTGTCCCAGAGGTATTCAGAAAGCCTTAATTTGAAGCAGTACATACTGTGAGCTTGCTAGATGGCGCTAGGATTGTATGGTATTGGTGTACAAGTAGACATTTCAGGCTATCCTGGCGAGAGGTGCCTAGAAGAAAACACTGGTTTTGCGGTGCTGCAGCTCTATTTGCAGTGCGTAACTCACCTCACCAAATCTGGGCAACGGAGTGACTCTGGTTTGATACTATTTGTCAAGTCCATCTTCCAAAGGACTATAGAATTACCTGCCAGTGGCTGTCGTTACCAATGGCATTTGCTCTGCGCTTCTTTGTCAGATTGTTGTCACTAACCCAGCAACTGAGGCAGTGTTTACAACATACATTGCTAAAAATCTCATTATCCTGAGAAACTGAGATGTAACTGCTGCTTAATATTGCTGCTCTGTAAGAAAACAGAGAGAATAAAGTGTGAAATGTATTTAATCTTCCATTAGAAAGTACATTGCATACCTCAGTCCTGCCCTTGAGGAATGTCAGGGAATGGTGAACTATGCTTGTTCTTTGGCTAGAGAACTTTAATCTCAAAAGCTGATACGGTCTGATACTAGTCACGTGAATTTGTTACTGCTGAAAAGATTTAAAACATATATTATATGGAAATACTTAAAAGAAATCACAATATTGAAGAATTGCAATAGGATTTAGTCATTAAAATGTTAGCTAACTTTTAGATTTTTTTTTAAAGTTATGAAAATGTGGAAGTACAATGTTACTATCTTTATTATTGATAGCACCATATATTTAATATTAAAAATGCCAACCATATCTTTCAGGTGAAGCTGAATCTCATCCATTACTGACAAGTACTATCAGACATGCTTCTGCAGTTGTCTGCTTGGTCATGATGTACGAGATAAACAACTCATCATTCATCTGCTTCACAAATGTGAAACAAAAGTAAAGTTATAGTCACAAGCGTGGCTGATGAGCTGGGGGCTTTGAAAACAGTGGACATGTCTACCTCCAATGTGAGGTACTAAATTAATGTGCATTAGACTGTGCTAATGCACAGTATCACTAGCACATTTGCATGTTTTTTTAGTGAGGCTTAATGCACAGTAGACTATTTTACTGAGCATTAGCATAATGTTATGGTTTTTTATATGACACTAATACACAGTAAAATACTGTACTGTTCATTAAAGTGCACGTGTAGACCTGCCCAGTGTTAAGTGATTTAAGTCAGACTTGCACTAAAAAGTGGGCCAAAGTAATTAAATTCACAAATGTTATTATTTCAGTGCAAGTGTCTCATTTCAATGGAGTATCATCAAAGCCTAAAAGAAGATCTTATGCACTGGCAAAAAAAAGTTGCAAATTCAAGTGGATTATGTAACTTTTGCAGAAGCTGGTAAGCAGACTAGCCCCAGAGCATGATGCAAAATTCAATTAAGTTCTTTGCAACTGCAAACTTGCTTTATTATTTTTCCATAGTCAAAATGAGAGTGAAATCTAAGAGCTGGCATTTTCTTAGAGGTGCCTTGAAGTCTAAAAAAGGTTGAGAACAACTGGTTTAGACAAATGATGTGCTGCTGGTAGGCAGCATGGGGGAGGTCAGGCTGTTAAACAGTTATCACTAGGTGTTGCTTTAAACAGAAGGAATAACAAATGTTTGAAGCAAATTTTATAGCATGATATGCAACCAAGTCAAACAAGTATTAGCTAAAACCTGTCAGTAATGTGTGGGCTGGACTTTTTTTGTTTTTCTTGTTAATAACTGGGGTGAAGACTTGTATTAAATTACTGTTATGCCAGTAAAGCATGTAGGTTCCATGCTTTAGAGAAATACCTGACTATCTCCAAGGACAGTTTGATTATTCTTATTACTTCAGTTTATTTCTGTCTTCCAGCTTTCCCTGCCAAATGCCTTTGACCATTTATCAGAGAAAATAAGTATCTCTGCATTTTCTGATGTTTTTGCCATCTGTCAACAAAAACATCTATGAATTTAGGGTGTTTACAGAAGTTATATTTTTTTGTAAGATGAGGCCCCTGAAAGCACTGTACACAATAGCCATAATGTAACATTCACAGCTGCAGAGCACTTTTAAAATAGCTGAGCATGTGAAAATCTAAACTTTGTCTGATGAAGTATCAGACAGGGGCACACTAAGGCAGAGCACCGTAGGGAACCTGTGTACAGGTTTCCTGTGAGGGTTAAGTTAGAACCATTCTACCTGTATCTCATGTGGCTATGTGGGTTGGACTGGTGCTCACTGAAATAATTACTTTTGTGAGTGTGACAGGGGGCCATCCCCATGCTTGTCTAATGTTGCCCCAACCCTCTGTTTCTGGGCTAACCACCCACCTTTCTCGCCTGCCATGCCTTGATTGAACAATGATTATGATGTTACTCAGGTAGGAGGCTGCCCATTTACTACCCTGACGCCAGGGGTTGCTATCCACTGCTCCAAATCTTCCGTACAGGGTAGACCATGCCTTGCAGATGGTATGTAAAGACTAGGACTTTTAATTCTGATTTGGCCTTGAGCAGCCTCAGGTTCACTGCAGTCCTGTCTCTGCACCTTTTCCAGTGCTGGGGCTCTACATAGTAGTGTGACCCTCTATGAGGGCTCCTCATCCCCAGTGGCCCTAGCCCGGTCTACTAGTTAAAACAACAACATAAATATGAGCCCCTGAGCTATAATGAGTAACATAAGCCACACTTTGCCTCTTTAAAACCCCAAACTGGTCCTTGAGTATTGAGTGCCTCCCATCCCTGGGTACCTTGTAGACCCCTGGAGCCTCATTAGACATGTAAACAGTCTGTCCAGCAGCCACAGTGTTCCTAGGTAGCTCTTTCCTGCAGGAGCTCCTTCCCCTGGCAGCTTGCCAGAGAACTAACTCCTGCCAGCCTCAGCCCTGGGACTTATATGTGCCCAGAGCCCTATCTCCTTCCAGTCAGCTGACCGGCCTGTGTGGTTGGGCTTTTAACCCCTGCCTTCCTGGTTCTTGGTGTTTCTAAAGATTCTGGTTTTAAAGGGGCTGTCCTGACTCCTAGTAACAGGGCTAGGGTTCCCTGTTACAGTAAACACCAGCCCAGCCCTGCCTCTGGGGCTGTAATAGAGAGGAGACAGAAAACCTCTGTCTCCTTGTGCAGTGGGGGAGGGAGAGAGATGAGGGAAGGGACATCCCTTGCCACATGTGCCCCCCCAGCTACCCCTGCTGGGGTCTTGGGTGGAGCTGGGCTGGGCCTGCGAAGCAGGGGGGCATCTGTTTCCCCTTGGCCCACCCCAGCTCTGGCCTTTGCAGCCTTGGCTGTCAAGGCGCTCATGCGTGGGGGTGGGGATGGGGGAAGGGAGCCTCCCCTGTTGTGCCACTGTCAGGATGCTTGCATAGTGGGTGGAGGGAGTTGGGTGGGGGGAAGAGAGCCCGCCTGTCATGCATACCCGCCGCACCACAGCTACCCCTGCTGGGGTTTTGGGGGGAGCCAGGCTGAGCCTGCACAGCAGAGGGGGCTCCCTTCCTTGCCTACCCCCCACGCAAACATCTTGACAGTGGCAGCCTTGTGGTTGCTGTGCCTGGAGCTGGGGTGGGCAGAGGTGTGAAACACCCTCCCTTACTTCATAGGCCTGGCCTGGCTACCCCTGCTGGGGTCTTAGGAGGAGCTGGGCTGGGCCTGTGAGGCAGAGGGGCCTAATTTCTCCTCCCCCACAACTTCCCTCCAGCTCCAGGTGCAGCAGCCTCTGCTGCTGTCAGGATGCTTGTGGGGGGTGGGGGAGAGGGAGGAAAGGGAGCCCTCCCCACCACATGGGCCCAACCCAGCTCCTCCCAAGACCCCAGCAAGGGTACCTGAGGGGGGCACGCATGGCAGCAGGGCCTCCCTTCCCCCACTCCCTGCTCCCTGCACAAGCATCTTGACAGTGGCAACCTTGTGGCTGCCCTGCCTGGAGCTTGGGAAGGGGTGGGGAACAGAGTTCCTCACCTCTTTGGCTCAGTCTGGCTCCCCACAAGACCCCAGCAGGGATAGTTGGAGGGGCCTGCATGGCAGGGGGATCTTTCCCTCCTCCCTCTCACCTAGCCACTGCTGACAGTTGCCAGCTGTGTGTGAAGTGCCATGAGTTTGAGTGCCTCCCCGAGAGGCTGCCTGCACTTATGTCCTCACATACCCTCTCCTGTCTATAGCATTAGTCAGTTAGAAGGGTTGGCTCATATTGTGTGTTACAGACCTGAAATATTACATACTTCTGTGGAAGCAAGTAATATTTCCTGCTTCCTTGGACTGTGGACAAATGAACAAATTGCAAAAGTTAAATGGGGGCAGGGGCCTACCATGGAGCAATTGATCACAATAATTGTGTGCGTGCTCTTACCAGGACAGTGTAATCCTCAGTAAAATGGATAAATTAACACAGTTCAATTTTCACTTATTGCAGGGTAGCAGTACGCCCACAAACAATTAATTCATGGGCACAGTGGGGACCTTGTCCATGATGATTAATATGGCTTTCCTGAAACAGGTGAGAAGTGAACAGGGTTGGGGGAGGAAAGGGTGAAATTTTATTATTACCACCCATACATTTGTTTAAATAGTAAATTAATCCCTGCTGGCCAGACAGTGAGTGTAGGCCAGTAATAAATCACTGCCCTTAGGAACAAAGATGAAGCATGAAGCACTGACACAATAGCAAGTGCCTGAGTCATACCTCCTAGGGCTGTACCCAGGATGACGTGGCTTTCGTCCTACCTCTCATTCAAGGTTGTGCCTAAGATCACAGTACAGCCCAAAGAATGTCTTATTGCAGGCAGAGTAACTTTCACTTTTTTGTTAAACATTAATGTTTTGCACAGACATTTCTTAAAACTTACTTTTTTTGGGAAATACAACTGTTCTAAAAAGAGAGTACAGTGTGTGCTGACATGAATCATTTTGATGCAGCATGAATCTGGAAAAAACTATGGCAGCAAACATGCTTTTCAGAATGCAGACCAGCATAGGAAAAGCTACGTCTTGAAACAGGACTGATGTAGAAAGGATTTTCTTATGACCAGAATGTGCAAAATATTCTGGGACTTCTACCATTGAATGACTTACAAAGAATCTAGTACAGTAGAGTAAAAAGAGTATGAGGGCATTAGCAAGAGCAAGAGCAAAAAACTGGTAAACAGGTACATCAGACTAGCTGAACACTTTCAGGTCATCCAGACAAACGTTATTTTCATGTCCCTTAAATATTTGCGTAATATCTGTTAGGTTAATTTGGGCTGATATTCATTGTCAAGTGATCTCTGCAGTATCAGATGCTCGCTGTCATTTAACCAGCTGTGCTTGGTATCAAAAGCCTGATCCAGTATAAAAATTCAGTAAAATATATATAAAAAAAGAAGTCTTATGCTTGCATTCTGCATTCTGATACATCTCTGACTCTTGCCCTGTTTGAATCACTAGATCTGACTGCCTACACTTCAGTCAACCCTGACACTAGGTACTAGACATTTTGTACTGTTTCCTGGCTCCAGTCTATAAAGTTCATAAACAGTTATAGGAGAAGGGACTGGAACCCAAGTCCTCCACTCCCAGGTGAGTGCCCTAACCGTTATGGTGTGGTCTCATTTCGGCATGCATATTCTCTGGCCCAGGGATTCTTTAAGTAGGCACACCAGAACAGCTTGATAGTGCCTTTATCCTCCACCCCAGAACAGTGCTTAGTTTGTTGGTTGGGATAGTCTCCTGGAAGATATGGGTTTGGTCCTTTCAGGGGAAAAAAAAGGAATGGATGTTGGGTTTCACATCCTCAATTCATAATAACTAAAAAACTCATAAAATGAACAGTTCCAAACAGGAGATTTTACCACACCTTCAAGTCTCCTATGAAATATGAACTTTCATTCTGCCTAGGAGAACTTTTACAATATTTTCTCTTATGCCCAAAGAAGGGTGCCTGTGCCTGAAAGCTTGCAAATAAAGACTTTTTTTCCCAAACAACTAGTTGTTCTAATAAAAGATATCACCTCTATCATGAGTTCTGATTCCTTTTACATTCTAAATTAATGCTCTAACTACTGAGATATTGGTATTTCAAATCATGCTTCTTCTTCTTCCTCTTCTTTTTCAAGAAAGGGCTTGGGCACCTACCTTAAGTTGAAGGTTTAAGTCTGTGAATCTTGAGCAATGCATCTTTATGGAAGGGGAAAGTAGGCAAAATCCCGGGCAGGATTTTAGACATCTGCATGTCCTCAGCTTTTCCTATTGGGTATTTTAGGCAGCTCCCTGGTCAACATGTGGATTCCATCCTTGAGCAGCTAACTGTCCAGGGCTAGGGGCAGAAGTTATACATAAACTGGTTTAAGTGATCAGAAGCCATGCAGTTAGCAGGGCTGGATTAGAGCATAGGAAAACTAGGCACATGCCTAGGGCCCTAAGTGAAGAAGGGCCCCAGTTGTCAGTTGTGCTTATCTTGCCATGGCAGTGCTGTTGCAGTGCTGCCCAGCTCTTTTTCCCTTCTAGGACTGCACACTGCAGCTCCAAGCCCCCACGGTGGTAGCAGCAGCTGCTGCTGCTTCTGCCGCCCTATGCAAAGCAACTAGGTGCATAGTTTGTTTGCCTAGGGCCCACTAAAGGGTCAGTCTAGCCCTGGCAATTAGTTCAATGAAAGATATCATCCACAACAATTCCTGCCTCTCATAATTTCTGGACCATCACAGCTATAGCCGCACTCCTTAATCTATAGTGTGCAGTCCATAATGTGCTTTCTGTCTGACTTCAGACTAACGGGGCTAAAACCTCTCTCTGGAAGGATATAGTGAGCCTCTGGTTTAAGAAGCTGGGAGCAATACTGATTTGAAGGGGAAAGGAAACTTCAAAGATTCACAGATCCCAAATTTTCTTAATCTCTAAATGCAGCCTTACTTTTGGCTGAGTGTCCTAAAATACACAGAATAACAAGAAGATACTTGTACAGGCAGGCCTTGGATTTATGATACAATTGGTTCCTGAAAACCTTGTCTTAAGTTGAAATGTTGTAACTCGGAACCAATTTTCTCATAAGAAACTATGTTATAAATGGTTCCTGAACCAAGGCCCAATACCCTATTTTCACCAAAAATACCTCAGAATTTTGTACTCGATCAATTATAGATGAGTAATATAGCTACATTAATGTATTTATATTGTAAATAGCAATCATATTGATTTGGAAGGACTTATTTGAGGTGACTTTTTGAAGAGTTCTTGGCTGGAGTCTTCTCAGGAGCCCTGGCTGCAGGTTTTTCTGGAGTCTTGCCTGCTTTCTTAAAGAAAGTGTCCAAGGAAGTTTGGACAGATGTTCTCCAGGGAGATGAGCAATGCAGCGAACTTGTTCACTGGCGTGGCGTCGCATTGGATCAAGTGTTATAAATTGAAATTGATGTCATAAAGTTGAAACAGGGTGTCAATTTATAAATGTTGTAAGTGCGAAACTTTGTAACTTGAAACTTCGTAATTCGAGGACTGCCTGTATTACATACTGGCAAAAATATGATTAGTTAACTGATTCCTAGGAGCTGGGAAGTTTTGAAGCTTTCACAGTTGCTTGTTTTAATTTTTTAAGAGATTGACATGGCAAGATTTTGAATACTTGGAGGCTCTCAACTCAGACTGTTTTCAGTGAATATTTAGGGTGGGCAGTCCTTTAATGCACAGTTCCTTTTCACTTTTTTAGGGTACAACCTTAGAGAATTTTATGTAATTAGAAGAAACCTTTGAATAAACTTGGTTATTCATTGCTGATTATGCATAGTTAATACGTAGCACTCATCTGGTGTTTTACCTGTTCCAAGTGTTGAGGAAGTGCTCATGAATTAATGCTCAAAACCACTCTGTGATGTAGGTAAATCAGTCCTCATTTCACAAATTGAGAAACAGACTGAGGAGTGACGTGACTTGTCCCAAATCCCACAGCAGAATTTTTGTTATAGAGTCATCGCTTCTACTTGAGATTCATATATTCATAGATTTGGAAATGTAGGGTCAGAAGGGACCTAAGTAGGTCATCAAGTCTGACCCCCTGCCCTGGGCAGGAGAGAATACTGGGCTTATATGACCCCAGCTAGGTAATTATCAAGCCTCCTCTTAAAGACCCCCAAGGTAGGAGCCAGCACCACTTCCCTTGGAAGCTGGTAACAGATCCTAGCTGCCCTGACTGTGAAGTAGTGCCTTCTAAAGTCCAGCCTGAACCTACTCTCAAACACTTTATGGCTATTATTCCTTGTTATTCCAGGAGATGCTTGAGGGAACAAGGTCTCTCCCATTCCCTGCTGGTCCCCCCTGGTAAGTTTATAGACGGCCACCAGGTCCCCTCTTAGCCTTCTCTTGTGAAGGCTGAACAGGTTCAGGTCCCGTAGCCTCTCCTCGTAGGATCTGCCCTGCTGTCCCTGGATCATGTGAGTGGCCCTCCTTTGGACCCTCCCAATGCTGTCCACATCCCTCCTAAAGTGCAGCGCCCAAAACTGGATGCAGTACTCTAACTGCGGCCTGACCAATGCTGCGTAGAGGGGGAGGATCACCTCCTTGGCCCTGCTTGTGATGCATCTGTGGATGCATGACAAGTTGCGGTTAGCCTTATTAACCACGTCCTCACATTGGCGGCCCATGTTCATTTTGGAATCAATAATGACTCCAAGAACTCTTTCAGCCACTGTGCTTTCGAGAAGGGAGTTCCCCAGCCTATAGGTATGCTGCTGGATCTTACTGCCCAAGTGCAGTACCTTGCACTTGTCAGTATTGAATCCCATCCTGTTCTGATTCGCCCACCCCGGTAACCTGTGCAGGTCTAGTTGTATCCTGTCCCTCCCTTCTAGCGTGCCCACCTTGCCCCAAATCTTGGTCTCGTTAGCGAATGTGAACAGAGCGCTTTTCACCCCCTCATCCAAGTCACTAATAAAGAAATTGAACAGGTCGAATATGACCCGTCCACCACCACTCTCTGGGTGCAGCCCCTCAGCCAATTTGCAATCCATCTGACTGTGTAGGCATCAATGCCACGGTTGCCTAGCTTTTTAATGAGAATGGGGTGGGAGACAGTGTCGAAGGCCTTCCTGAAGTCCAGAAAGACTACATCCACTGCGACACCTGCATCCAATGATTTTGTGACCTGATCATAGAAAGCAATCAGGTTGGTCTGACAGGACCTGCCCCTGAACATCATCCCCCCTGCTGGTCTTTCACAGATGTGCTCCTGGATAGTTTTCTCAAAGAGCTTCCCCAGGGTCGAAGTAAGACTAATGGGCCTATAGTTGACTGGGTCTTCCCTCCTCCCTTTTTTGAAAATGGGGACCACATTGGCCTTCTTCCAGTCTTCTGGCACCTGGCCAGAGCACCACGAGTGGTCCTAAAGCCATGCAAGGGGCCCCGTGATAACCCCTGCCAATTCCCTCAGAACCCTGGGGTGGAGAGCATCTGGACCTGCTGATTTGAAAACGTCCAGCCCCTCCAGAAGTTCCCTAACTCAGTCCTCCCTGACCCTAGGCCTGGTGGAGTCTCTCCTGAGTCCGTCCTGAATCTCGGTGGGGGAGTCCTAGTCCCTGGACAAAAAAATGGAGGCAAAGAAATTGTTAAAAAGGTCTGCCTTTTCCTCTGGTGCAACCACCAGATTGCCTAGCGTATCCTGCAGGGACCCCATGTTACCCAGTGCCTTCTTCACACTTCCTATGTATTTAAAAAAAGGACTTTTTGTTGTCCTTGATCCTTGATGTTAGCCTTAGTTCTATATCTGCCTTAGCTTTCCTAACAGCCCCCTTACAGACCAAAGCGATGGAGGTATACTCCTCTTTGGTGATAGTCCCTCCCTTCCACTGGTCTGTCACCCCTTGGGCTTGGAGGATCGTCTCTGTGATGTTAGTTGTCTTATGGATGGTATCACCTGTCAGTAAGGTAGCCCCTCCCCTCGACTCACCTGCCACGACTTTGCTGTTAAATTCTCACGAGAGGGTTCTAGTGGAGATCTTCCCAGAGGGGTTCCGTGACATGGTTGTACTCACAGTTGTTAGGCACGATGTTCCACAGGGCTCCGCCTCTCCTACACCCCATCCACTTGCCAACCGGTCATGTGCTGGTCGGATGTTAACCTCGGTCTTTGCAGGCTTGCCCCACAGTAGGCCTCAGATGGAGGGAAGAGCATGCAGCCGAACAACTTAGCTGGCTTGTGTCCCTTCTCTCTCTATTCCTTGGACTTCCTTCCTGTACTTTAGTGTCTTTTCTCCCTATCCTCTTCAGAAATAATATTCTCCTGGGGAGGAGTGGATGGGGGAGCTGCCTTCCCTTCCCCAGTGATCTCCAGAGGACTCTTAACCGCTCCCCTGTTCTACTTCTCCTAGGGGAAGCGCTGGTCTCTCCTTGCCCGCCTTCCACAGGGAGCTGCTGTGTTTCCCCTGCTCTATCTCAGTCAGGGGCTCAAAGGTTTCCCCTGCCTCGCTTGCCGGTACTGCACGGGCTACAGCATGCCGCTTCCCGGCAGGAGCCTCAGCACGCTGGACGTGCTGCCAGCCGCCTCTCTCTCTCTCTCTCTCTCTCTCTCTCTGGCTCCCCCTCCCTGCGGGTCCTGTCAGGGGTTTTGACTGT
>NW_005843101.1:26163-27041 GCF_000455745.1 Alligator sinensis
CCAGCTGCTAAAATAGCCAGCGTAATGCTGGCTCGCATGGCTGCAGCTGCGGCTGCCACCGCGGTCCCGGCTCCGGCACCGCCGAGTCTTCCAGAGGTAAGTTCCTCCCTCGGGGGTCTGCTTCCGGGTTTTGCGCTCCCCGCAGTTTTCCCCCGCCTCTTCTCGAGGCCGTGGTGGCACGTCGCCACCACAGTCTCCTTAAGAAACAACCACTTGTCTTGGACACCCAGTTCCCCTACCCTCCAGGACCCCAGTGCCCCTCCTACCAATCTCCTCAACTCATTGAAGTCAAGGGCTACTGCCTTGCTGCAGGCCCTTGACACCCTATGCTGAATGGTGAATGATCACTGTCACCCAGGTGGTCAAGAACCTGGAGTCCCCTCACCAGGTCATTGTCTGTAGCCAGGACCAGGTCCAGCAGGGCATTTCCCCTGGTGGGACTGTGCACCTCCTGAATTAAGTGGAGGTCCTGTATCTCAGCAAGGAACCTTCGTGAGCAGTCCGACCTGGCTGACTGCTTCTCCCAGCAGATGTCTGGGTAATTTAGATCACCCATGATGACTACATCCCTTGTCTTAAGTGCCTCCGCAAGCTGACCCGAGAATTTGCGGTCCAGCTCTTCCCCTTCATAGAATCATAGAATCATAGAAGTAGGGTTGGAAGGGACCTTGTAGATCTTCAAGTCCGACCCCCTGCCTGGGCAGGAGGGAAACTGGGCTCAAGTGACCCCAGCCAGGTAGGCATTGAGCCGCTTCTTAAAGACCCCCAGGGTAGGAGCCAGCACCACTTCCCTTGGAAGTTGGTTAACCCTTGTCCCCCCCCGAGGGAGGAACTTACCTCCGGAAGACTCAGCAGTGCCGGAGCTGGGACCGCGGCGG
>NW_005843101.1:27059-48531 GCF_000455745.1 Alligator sinensis
AAGCTGGCATTACGCCGGCTATTTAAGCAGCTGTTCCCTGTGTGGAACTTGGTTCCGCACCAAGGTTAACCCCCTTGGTTGGGTGGTCTGTAGTAGACCCCCACCATTAAGTCCCTTTCCCCACAACCCCCCCTGTATTCTGACCCAGAGCACTTCAGCCTGCCCCTCCTCTGACCCCATCCTGTTAGTTGAGGATGTGTGCCCCCTCTGCTCCCAAGCCCCGACTGCCGGGGGTTAGGGTAAACCACGACTTTTAAAATAATTGGTGCGTACACAAATCACTCATCTAATCAGGATTTAGTGAGCAGCTGAATGCAGTGATGCTTTTCTGCCATTGATTCAACAATACAATCCTGGAATAACTACAGGTGTTCTTTGCAAAATCCAAGTTTAAACTGTTACTACCTCTTATCTGGGAAACTTCTTTAGGATTTATCCTGGGACAGCTGGCATGAACATCTGGACCACTTTGTCCCAGATGCAGTTATAGAAGTTTTAATTTAAAAATGTTCCCTAACAAAAAATGAGACTAATGAAGTTGGTAGTTAGCTAAGTTAAGTAGCAAGTTAGTTAGAGAGCCAGACAAAGACTCTGCAGAAGCTTGTCTACTGCTCCACAAATAAAGTTTATTGTCTAATTCTTTTTATTTTTGTATACAGGGACTGTGATGATGACACAGGCTGGAGACCATTGGAACCATTATATAACTTGCTTTGTTCTTTGGACAAATGTTATGCAAGTTGATTAAAGGCAATGATTTATGGCTATGCAAAACAACAAATTAAGAAACACTGGGAGAGGCTGCCAAACTTTTAGAATTACTTGTCAATAGTCTACATGTTTAAGCTACATTAAACTTTTCCTAACATTTCCAGGACCAAGCAGAAATTCTTTTTTTGTTTGTCTGAGACACTACTTTATGCAAGCAAGGGACTAGCAATGACTCCTGAATTCCATTTCCAGCTCTGTCACTTACTTGCTTACTTTGAACAAATAACTTTTTTTGTCTTTAAATCACTATCTTTAAAATAGGCATAAAATGTATTCACCCTTGTTGTGGCTTCCTGAACTTTTATGAAGTGCTTTAAGATCTTCATATGAAAGGTGTTATCAAAATATGAAGTATCATTTCCTACTTAACCAGTTTTCAGACCACACAAACTGAAGCATTCCAGAGAGGATTAATAGACTGGAGTTATATATTTATTTTGATTTGCATAAATCTTGAAAACTTTAGTTTGCATTGCTGCTATTTTCATGCTTTAAAAATGGATTTTTCACACTAAAGCTTAAAAGATTTGCTAAAGGGAAATGCTCATGTTTGGGAAGCAAAATTAGACATCAGTTTTGGCACTGATTGTAGTCAGATATACTGAGATGCGACCTAGTAATCTTTATTAACCTTTTCTTGATTCATGGAAATACGTTTATGCAGGTCATGATGTTCTTCTGCCCTGCTTTCTTTTTTCATTCTGAGAGTACACAGAAGATCGAAACATACCAGTACTACCCTGGTAGGATGATACATTTTGATATTTTGCAGACTCACAGTGTGTAAACAAAGAGGGTGACTTGGAACACCATATGGTTATAGAAAGATTGAGTGGGTTTGGTGTTAGGAGTAACCAAGCTCACATTTTAGTCATATTACAGTCTCTGTTTTGAAGCCTTGTTTTTTTTAGAGCTCAAGGTTGCATTTTGTTTAAACATGCTGAGAGATATTCTATTTGAAACTTCATAAACGTTGACATCATCCTTTTGAGTTAAAAAGTATTGCTGTCAGTTCAAAAGAAATTAAAACCTGTAACCCGGGTGCACCCACATATGTGCTTCCCTCTCCAAAAAGAAGGGATGAGTGACTAGGCAGGAGTGCTGTGAGAGGTACCTGCAAATGTAAGCCAGTTCCCTCTGTTCCCTATAGAGTCAGGCCAGGACAAAAATGCTGAACTATGTACAGATTTATTAATATATACAAAATCTAAAGAAATTGATATTGAGAAACGTATATACACAAATATACAATTGTCATATAGCATTATATCCCTCAAATGAAGGCTGAAAGATTATACCACCTCAAGAAGCATTGAACAATGCATGGGTAAGCAGTTGATCTGAAACAGGTAAGCACAGGTAAGTATGAAGGAAGGGGTCTCAGCAGAGCCCCAGCTAAGAGTCATATAATCTACACGCTATTAAACTACCAATATACAATTAAAAATACACAAAATATAAAAGGCAGTGTTACAAAATATGAGACGCTCTTTCACAAAATAGAAGGCGCATAAACATCAAAAATAAACTTGACTCTTCAAAAGTCCCCAAAGCCTAAGGCCTTGGCTGCACTCCAGTGACTAGTGGGAGGGGAAAACCCCAATGCCCCTTGGGCCTTCCGCAACCCCCAATGAAACCTATAAACTCCCCTCCAGGAGCCCCTTACTAACTAAGAGGCAGTGGCGATGCGTAGGGGGTGCACAGGGGTGCATGTACACCCTCTGAGAGCATTGGTGCACCCCATGACCGGCCGCGCTCCCTGCTTAGGTGATGGGCAGGGGGGGCAAGTGAGAGCACCAGTGTCCCCCCTGCTAGTGCCAACTGGGGAGTGGGAGCACCGGACGTAGGCCACAGCTATTTCTGGAAGCACTGCAGCCACTTTTGGGAGCACCGTGGCCACTGTCAGGAGTGTCGTGGCCACTCACTGGTCGGTAAGTTTTGCCACGGGGGGGACATCCCCTTGAGTTGGTGAGATTGGCCGCGGGGGACCCCCCCGTCACTGACTGGTTGCTGGGGGAGCATGTGCCCCCCCTGACTAAGGTGGCACCAGTCACCCATGCCAGGAGGAATTTCCCTTCCCCTGTGGGAATCCTTTTCCCCAGCAACTCACGACTCCGGGTCCAGATTGAGTGGTCCTTGGCCCTTCAGGCATGTTGCTCCTCGCTGGCAGGAGCCTCCTGGGCCTTTGACTCCTTCTGGGCCGCTTGCCCACTTGGAACCCTGAGCACCGTCATGTGCTCCCAGGGGGTTTGCCTTCTGCTAAGGGTTGGAGGCCTGGGCGCTGGCAGGAGCCTCCTGGGCCTTTGACTCCTTCTGGGCCGCTTGCCCACTTGGAACCCTGAGCACCGTCATGTGCTCCCAGGGGGTTTGCCTTCTGCTAAGGGTTGGAGGCCTGGGTCACCTCGTGCAACACTGGGGCTTGGTCCACTCCTGGATCCTCTGTGCAGCGTTGTCTGCACTGGGTGGCTGGCTTTCTGTCAGGGGAGCCGCCATGTGTGGCTCACAAGGTCCCGATCCCTCCCAGACAGCTCCATGCCACATTGTCGGCACCAATTACTAGCCCCTGAGCCAGGGGCTGCAGACCCGAGCTGCCTTGAATGGCCCCTAGGGTCCTGCTCCATGCACTGGCCTGTGCACAGCATTCTTGGCTACACATCCAGGGTTGTAGACCCAAGCTGCCTCGAGCAGCTCGCAGGGTCCTGGTCCCTCCTGAACCCTCCGTACAGTGCTGCCTGCACCAATACTGCATTCCTTAGTGGTGGGCTGGGGGTGCAGCTACTGGCCGCTCCCGTCCAATGAAGAAGGGTGTTCAGGCTTTTCAGGGCACTGGCTCTGCCCTGCTGGCCAGCTCACACTATCTTTTCTTTGCCTATCCTCTTCTCCATCCCTCAGTGCAGCCACCCATGTGCTGGGCACACTGCTCTTTTATACCCCCTGAGGCTCCGCCCCTGGATTGCAAGGTCTGCCCCCAGATTGCAAATGGACCAATCAGGTTGAAGCAAGGTGCAGGCTTCAACCAGGTCCAGGTTCTCTGCCTCAGGGTAGGGGCAGGGCAAGCTCCTCCCCAGCAGTTGCTTGATTGGTGGAAGGGAAGACCCATACTGTTCAACATCTTCATTAATGATGTGGACACTGGAGTCAGAAGCGGACTGGTCAAGTTCGCTGATGTGTTCAACGCCGATAAATGCAAGGTTCTCCACCTTGGGAAGAAAAACCCTCAGCATCCTTATAGGCTCAGCAGTGCTATGTTGGCTAGCACTATGGAAGAAAGAGACTTGGGGGTCATCATTGACCACAAGATGAACATGAGCCTGCAATGCGATGCGGCGGCTAGTAAAGCGACCAAAACGCTGGCTTGCATCCATAGATGCTTCTCAAGCAAATCCCGGGACGTCATTCTCCCCTTGTACTCGGCCTTAGTGAGGCCGCAGCTGGAGTAATGCGTCCAGTTTTGGGCTCCACAATTCAAAAAGGATGTGGAGAAGCTTGAGAGAGTCCAGAGAAGAGCCACTCGCATGATCAGAGGTTAGGGAAGCAGACCCTACGATGACAGGCTGAGAGCCCAAGGGCTCTTTAGCCTGGAAAAGCGCAGGCTCAGGGGTGATCTGATGGCCACCTATAAGTTTATCAGGGGTGACCACCAGTATCTGGGGGAACGTTTGTTCACCAGAGCGCCCCAAGGGATGACGACTAGGTCGAATGGTCATAAACTACTACAAGACCGTTTCAGGCTGGACATAAGGAAGAATTTCTTTACTGTCCAAGCCCCCAAGGTCTGAAACAGCCTGCCACCGGAGGTGGTTCAAGTGCCTACATTGAACACCTTCAAGAGCAAACTGTATGCTCATCTTGCTGGGATCCTATGAACCCAGCTGACTTCCTGCCCTTTGGGCAGGGGGCTGGACTCAATGATCTTCCAAGGTCCCTTCCAGCCCTAATGTCTATGAAATCTATGAAATCACATTGAAGATTCTCTGAGCCCTGACACACTGGGGAGTTATCAGTAAGCCCAACACAAATCATTTTGAGAATGTCCTTCATTTAGGTTCAATATGTTTTGCCCTTATCTTTTTTCTATTTAAGTAGGTATAGGAGGGGCTGGATGCACACCTGTTATTAAGGTTGCCTAATACTTCTTATAAAACCCTGTTTTCAGTTACTTATACATTTGAAATTTTTCATGTTGGATATTAACTTAAGGATGATGTTTTGTTGTTGTTTGTTTTAATTTCAAATAAAACAGTTCACTTCTAAGAATGAGGTTAGGAAAAATATACGGGGTTTTGTCCATGATCAAAAATTTGGGTTCTTTGAGAAGCTCTTATACCTCCAGGCTTCAGACCAGGAATATGAAATTTAGCTGATGAATGGCTTTATGTCAGGAAAATAACTTTTGCAGTTCTTGTGGAAATCTGCCCAAATCTGGCCACAGTATAAATCTTAGAAAAATTGAAAGTCACACATGTTCAGAAGAGACTTCTTAGATGTTAGCAGCTAAAACTTCTTAATAATTCCACCTGCACTGAACCTCCTGTAGCTGGCTTGACTGTGCAGCCCTACAATATTATTTTAATGTGGTTTTGTGTAATGTAAAGACATGCAAGCAAACTGCTTATGAAAAAAATAATATTTGGAGGCAAACCTTAATGTATTTTTTGTGTTGTTTAGGAAAGAATGTCTTTGATATTTCTATTCTTACACAGAATATCTATCTGTTCGCCATAGTTTTTGTTTATAGCTGAAAAGCAAGCAATCAAACAAAAATCCTCCCAAGGTCTAGACTGGGATTCTTGCATGACTGAAAAATATGTTCATGAATCCTTACGTATTAGGTACAGTTGTGTGGCAAAAGTAACCTTTAGCAAGAGCACAAGATCATTTGGTGAGTTAAGTCATGTTAGGATCAGTAAAAAAGCATGCATATAAAATTAAGCAGTACTTGAAATTTATTTTCACTGATTCCTTACTTAAATTAGCTTGAGGAAAACTCATTATGCAGTATGGTACTACAAGAATTTTGAGCCATGATTTAATTTGCCATTTTCAGTTGACAACTATTTATTTCAAACTCTTCTTATTTGTTTAGAGTAACTTCTGTGCAATTAAGTGATTAGCTGGATACCAGATCCTCAGGTGGCTTCAACTTGTCAATAAAGCCCTACTAGCTTATGATACAGATATTGGCATCTTGCCTGCTCACTGACAGGTCACAGGATTTGAATTCTGAACATGTGAGGCCAAGATGAGGGCTCCCATTACTTTTGTGTTAGGGCTGCTCTCTGTTGCACAGCTGATACCACTAACCCTAGAAAGATTGCTCCAGTGTAGGGGATTTGCTGGTGGCACAGAGGCAGCATAATACCTTCTTTAACACCTTTTCTTCCTGTGGCCTTCCAAAAAAAGCATGTAACCTTGCTGCCTTCTTGGTGGTGTGGAGCCAATAGTAATTGGTGGACAGAAGCCTTTAGGTTAGTTCAGGGGTGCTCAATCCTTGGCCCACAAGACAGATCCAACCCTGGCACCATGTCATCCAGCCTGCAAGGCTCTCCATAGGTCTGAAAATCTGGCAGTCAGGGAGTGGTGCCACTAGTCCCCTCTTGCCAAATTTCTGGACTCGTGGGGGAGCCCCAGGGCCTATGCACTAGATTGGGCACACAGGGACTGACTTCAGCACACTGGGCTAGGCAGGGGCACTGCAGACTGCCAAGGCCTGATCCTGGCATGTGGGGCCAGGCAAGGGTGGCACCAGGTCCCAGAGCCTGATCCTGGCATGCAGGGCCTGGTCCCGGGGATGGGAGGCGGCAGTGCAGGGCTCCAAGGCCTGATCCTGGTACATGGTGCAGGGCAGGGCCAATGTGGGGCCTGATTCTGGCACTTGGGGGCAGTGTGGGGTGCCAGGGTACAACCCAGTATGCGGAGCTGATGTGAGGGCTGATCCTGGAGCCAAACGTCAGCCACGGGGCCCTCTCTGCCCTGGCATGTGGGGCTTGATCTGGCCTGTGGACTGACCACATGCCATTCATCTGACCTGTAGGACCAAAAGCTTGAGCACCATTGGGTTAATTAAACTCATGGTGGAGGATAAAACTAGGTCACAGCTGCCCTCAAATTATAAGAGCACAAAGATTACTTAGGATATATTCACACTGCAAACAGTAGTATACTGTAGAGATACTCAAGCTAGCTATGCATGAGCTAACTTGGGTACTGGCTGCAGTCTAACCACAGCAGCATGGAGCTCTGCATGGGCTACTTTACCTTGACCAGAAGCGTATACAGTATTTTGTGCCATTACTAAGAAACAAGGTAAATTAGTCTGTGCAGATTTCCAGGCTGCTAGGGTTGTGCTGCCTCCATACTAGCATAGGCCTATTCCTATTTACCTTTGCACACACAGGCACCCCCTTCACCCATTTTTGAGGTGTACTGTGCACTCTTTAGCTGCCGCTGATTATTGGGCTCTTAGCTGCACAGTAAATATAAAGTCATTTGGCCAGATTTCAGTTCATTCTCAACCTGTGTAAACTAGGGCTTGTGTCCTGAGCTCTAGCATTGAGAATTAAAGATGTTTAACCCTCACAATATCAGACCTGCGTTTAGGTGAAGAGTTGATCATATAAGCCCATTTAATTGTGTATACTTTGCAGTTTAAAACAAAAAGTTTCTTTCATCAGGGTCTTGCTTTTAGCATCAGTAGGTCATTGGGTCTCATACCTGGTCCTTAAAGCAGCTATAGCAAGTGAGTAAGCAGTTAGCAGGATTACTGCTTTATTTAGGCTTACCCACTACCCTTATTTTCAGGCCTCTCCAGCAGGCACAAAATTCCTGTGGCATTTGCTTCCAACGAGGAAGTGTCATAAGTGCCTTGGCAGGTGATTTGTATATCTGATGAAATGGCTGGAAGGATTTCACTTGGCATTCAGATGTTGGAGGTGATAGGACATTTGAGTTGTTCTGCTTTGGTTAGCACAGAATCTGATCACTTAGTTGTGTTTTTTGGCCAGAGGGCTTGGCAGATGCAAGCCAGACAGAATTAAATAGCTGTAGTCCTCTACATTATTTCCCCAATTTATGTTTCACCTGAGATTTATACAGCATGGAAAATGAAATTGTATTTGTGAGGAATAAAATGTGAAACTACAACAGAATTATTGAACAGATCATTCAATGTAGGAGTAGGTTTTCCAGGTCCTGATTACACTCCTACCTTCAAAATTGAGTGTTTTCTTTAATTTCTAAGTCATACAATAATTTATATGAATTATAATTTCTATAAATACTTCCTGGCTAACACAGACTCTTTTCAGTTTGTTGAAGGGATTTGAAAGATATAGCCATGGCAGTAGACCAAGGTTCTGCATATAAAAGCCAGAAGGAAGAAATACCACTGGGTGCCTGCATTTGGAAAAGCAATCGGGACTGGACCAGTATGGCTACAACCTGGATACCTGCATTTGAAAAAATAAACTTTTGCAGACCAAATTTAGCACAGATCTCTGAGTTGTTTTACTGTGGCATCTCTAATTAGCAGTTTTACTAAACTTGAGAGTACCGTAAGTACAGAATTGCATCCTTCCAGAAAATCCGAATACAGTTGCATTGTGAAACATGTCAGGATGTGTGTGGTTTGGGGTTTTTGTTTTTCTGTTTTTAAGTCTTCCTCAGAGGCATTGGGTGTTGGCGGCAGCCCAGGCTGGGGATTTTGATTGGGGTGTGCCAATGTTTGTTTTCCTCCTGCCCAGGCAGGAGGTCGGACTTGAAGATCTATAAGGTCCCTTCTGACCCTACTTCTATGATTCTATGATTCAGTGCTCCTGCTGGGACTTAAAGCTAGTGGTTCCTGGCTAGAGGGTCTTGCTCCTCCATTCAGGGCCAGAGTGATTGTTGTTTTTGGTGTCAGGAAGGAATTTTGCCCCATGGTCAGATTGGTATGGACTATGGTTGGGGCATTTGCCTTCCTCTGTAGTGGCGGGCTTGACCCTCTTCCTGAGTTCTCTTGGACGTATCTTTTGTTTGAAGAAGCAGGATGTTGGTTGCGATGGTCCCCCTGCTTTACCTGTGGCAGGCTGGGTGCTGTCTTTTGTTGTGTCAGGTTTGACAGCAATTTTACTAAGAGATTAGATTATGGATTTGTATAGGATGATTTGGATAGGGATGATCCTGCCTCAGGCAGGGTTGGACTATATGACCTGTGGAGGCCCCTTCCAGTCCCGCTTCTTTATGATTTCCATGAGTTCTATGAATATGCCAAGAAAAATTGATAGCATATTTAAAGAGGCTCCTTTTAGTCCTACATGGAAAGGTATTAAAAAAAATCTTATTACTAAGATTAGCACACTAAAAATGACAGTTTCACTAATAGTATAACTTCAGTCTCAGTAAATAAAGGCTTTTCAGACAAAAAGCTAAATATATTTAAATTTATAATTATGCAGTTAGAACATATGTCGAGTTAGAGAATTTTGGACTGGATTGCAGCATTAAGCCTTCTTTCCACAACAGTTTGCTCTTACTTAACCTTTGCCCAGTCTTTGCTCAGTCCAGCAGTTGTAATAAATCAGAATATGATACAATCTGTCAGCTAGTTTTATTGCTTACAGTGTTACTTTATTTGGAATATTAGAAAATGGCAGCTACATTAGGCATTTTCACTTCATCTGTATTTTTGTTTTGGTTTTAATAACTAGGATCTGTCTGCTCAATCTTTGCTCTTGCTTAAAGGCTGTATTATGAATTTAATTTAACTCATTAGGTGTCGATGCTGCAAACGCATAAGTATGTAAATAACTTTACAAACTGACCAGTCTCAGGAGGTACTAAGTGGCTTCAAGCATTAGTAAAGTTTATGGAATCTGAGAAGTCTCAGCAGACTATAGGAGGTGATTAATATTTTATGGAATCATGTTCCACATAAGCAAAAAAAAAAAAAGAAAAACAAAACAAATTAGATAGTGATGTGATTAGGTATTGTCGTGGAAACACACGCAGCATACTTTTGGGTCAGGTCAGCAGAAGCTTTTATTCAAATGAAACTACAGCTGTACGGGGGGAGTCCAAAGTGACATGGATTTCCCAAGCACTTGGAAGGGGTTCCCCCCCCAAGAGCAAAATCAGGAGGCTTATATACTTCTTAACAGTCGCTTACAACTCACGTGATTATATAGTGGAGTTTGCTAGGAAAAGCCGTTACAAACAAACATTAGCTCATACTTGCTTTGCTGTTATCAGGATGGGAATTTATGGGGGAGGCGAGGTTAGTTCACAAACCTCCTTCTTGCACCTGGAAATCAGAGTTGTACATACTTTTTGCTATCTTTAAGGCCGCGGTGAGTGAAACAGTTGCAGAGGAGTTACAAAGAACAAACACTTTCTCTTATCTGTTCTACTATACAGAGCCAGCAATTCCCCACAAAGCAGTTATGTCATCTTATAACTCGTATGATCAAAGTTTAAGGCATTTATTTTTTTCTGATTCCACAGTATCTATGATAATATGTGCCACACACTTTTGTTTATATGAAATGTATTTTAGAAGTTCGTAAAGGTGTTTTATGCATGTACACACATCAGTTGGTTACTATGAACAGACTCCTTGATTATGTCACTAGAAACTGTGGATCAGGGGATCTATATGGTTTCTCTGCTTGATTCATTGCTCATCACAAAACCATTGGCTCGGGAGTAAATACATTTAATGTTTTAATGCATATGTTGCATTTTATTTCTCTAATTTAAAACAGTGCTTTTGTTTTACAGCCTCTATAATTCTGCTTACTTCAGTGAGGTTGGGTGTGTCTACATGTGCACTTTCTCGTGCAGTAAGGCGTCACTGTCTACACATGTGCCACAATTAGGGCACAGTAGATTAATTTACTCCAGCGTAGGATAGTTCTGAGAGATACAGGTACTATCTGATGGCAGAGTAAATTACTGCGCTTAAATGCGTGTGTAGATGATGGCGTTGGGATTTCATAGATTTCATAGACATATGGGCTGGAAGGGACCCTGGAGGATCATCGAGTCCAGCCCCCGGCCCCAGGGGCAGGAAGTCAGCAGGGATCATAGGATCCCAGCAAGATAAGCAGCCAAATGTGTCTTGAAGGCGTTCAAAGTGGGTGCTTGAACCACCTCTGGTGGCAGTCTATTCCAAAACTTGGGGGCTCGGACATTGAAGAAGTTCTTTCTTATGTTCAGCCTGAATCAGTCGTGGCAGAGTTTGTGACTGTTTGATCTTGTCATCCCTTGGGGTGCTCTGGTGAATAGATGTTCCCCCAGAACCTGATGAGCACCCCTGATAAATTTATAGGTGGTCACCAGATCACTCCTGAGCCTGCGCTTTTCCAGGCTGAAGAGCCCCACAGCTCTCAGCCTCTCGTCATAAGGTCTGTTTTCCTGACCTCTGATCATGCACGTGACTCTTCTCTGGACTCTCTCAAGCTTCTCCACATCCTTTTTGAATTGTGGAGCCCAAAACTGGACACAGTACTCCAGCTGTGGCCTCACCAAGGCCGAGTACAACGGGAGAATGATGTCCTGGGATTTGCTTGAGAAGCATCTATGGATGCAAGCCAGTGTTTTCCTTGCTTTACTAGCTGCAGCATCACATTGAAGGTTCACGTTCATCTTGTGGTCAATCATGACCCCCAAGTCCCTTTCATCTGTAGTGCTAACCAGCGTAGCACTGCTAAGCCTATAAGCATGCCATGAGTTTTTCCTCCCAAGGTGGAGAACCTTGCATTTTTTGGTGTTAAACACCATCAGGGGTGTTGTCAGCAAACTTGGCCAGTCTGCTAGACACCAACATCTACATCATTGATGAAGATGTTAAATGGCATAGGCCCTAGGACAGGGCCTTGAGAGACCCCACTGGTCACAGCGCACCAAGACAATTGGCTCCCGTCGACCACCATACTCTGGGTCTTACCGCAGAGCCAATTCCCCAGCCAGTGGATCGTGGTGGGGTCGAGGCCGCAGCCGCAGTTAGCCAGTTTAGCCAAGAGGTGATTGTGGGATACCAGATCAAAGGCTTTTTTAAAGTCAAGATATACAACATCCATCTCTTCCCCCTTGTCCAGGTGATAAGTCACCTGGTCATAAAAGGAAATGAGATTGGATTAGTTTACTGGATGAAATGGATTAGTTTACGCTAGCTTAAATTGTGATGGAGTTTATTCAGTCTCATTAATTGCATGTGTAGATGCACCCACTAAGTAGGGTATAGGTTAGGGCAGAATGTGGCACATACTAAAAAACACTTTGTGATTTTGTTTTATATCTTTTATGTATATCTCTCATTCACTGTGCACCAAACAGCCTCCTTCAGATACTTCGTCAAAGACTATTTTTTGTGTTACATTTTTTCATGCTAACTTTTCTTCACAACTATATCTAAATCTCTGTTTTTGACCTTTTACTTGATATATATCATATGAGTCTCATTTATTCTGTAAACATCTTGGGGAGCATCCTTGTTTTTTATGTATTGTAAAACACTGTGTATATTCTTATGGCACACTAGCTATAATATCTTAGGGCTGTACGAAGCTTCGGTCCCTGATTCAATTTGGTGGAGATTTGGCCTGATTCAGTGGCTGAATCTCTGAATCGAATCAGAGGACCCTTTAATCTCTCCAAATCGAATCGGAACCCTCTGAATCAATTCAGAGAGATTCGGAGATTTGGACATAGACACAACTTTAAATGCTTTTTCTCCATACCTCTAGGTAGCAGGGGCTCATGAGTGCTGAGATCATGGAGTGTCCCACAGAAGCACAGGGGGCTCCCCAGCGTGCTTGGCAGCAGACCCAGAAGTGGACCTGAAGCACTTCTGGTCCACTTCTGGGTCCTCCAGGGAGTGTGAGGCGGGGGGGCATGTTCCCCCAGCTTGGCGACTGGTGCCTCCTGGGTTTGGGGGGGGCACCTGGGGTCCTGCAGCTGATCACTGAGCTGGGGGGGCGGGGCCCTGTGCACTTCCCAGTGGACCTGAAAGTGGATCATAAGTAGTTCTGGTCCACTTCCAGGTTCACTGCCAAGCATGCGGGCCACCCCCCTGCGCTCCTGTGGGATGCTCCATGTGCCCCAGCATTGCAGCGATCACGAGCTGTGCCTGCTACCTCAAGGTATGTAGAAAAAACTTTTAAAGCTGTGTCTATGTCTGAATCACTGATTGTCCGAATCAGCATCGAATCTTCAGATTTGTATTTGGCTGAATTGAATTGGGGACAGTGATCCGAATCAACAAATCAAATCGCTGTCCCTGATTCAGGCCTATTCGAATCGAATAGGGCTTGTTTCACACACCCCTAATATCTTATTATTTAGATGGAACTGATTGCAGTCTTAATAAGCAGCATTTAAAAATTAATAGCTTTTAGAAAAAAGATGTTTCACTTCAAATGCATATTTCAAATTTCCAGATATCTATGTTAATTTAAGCAGTAATGCTACTTTAAATTAATTTATTCTTCTTTTTACCAAATAATTGTGTGCTGCTTAATAAGTGGACCAATTGGTAGGACAAAGGGTGTATCCTCATTTGTCTTGTATGTGCCCTGAAGAAAATGAAACAATAAGAGTTCATGTTGCTGTATTTTATCCAATATTTGCCTTTTGAGCTATGATTTGGGGCCAAATAGAGAAGGGACATTTAATATCATCATAGTTTTAAATCATGATGACTCACGTAGTCATATGGGTTCTGATCCTGCAAGCACTTGAGCTTGCATAATTTGATCCATTTGAGTGACCCATTAACCTCAAAAAGTTTTCTGCATTCTGCAGCAAGTTTAGGCTGTGTGTCCTTTAGGAGGATGCTGTAGCTAGCAGAATTACATAAAATACATCACCCGTAGACAAACATTGTAAAAGTAAGTTCTCTGAACCCTAATGAGAACAGTCCTTAAAGCTCTGGGACTAATCCTACAAACATTTAATCATATGGAACTTTCAGTCATGTGAGGAGGCCTAATGAGTAGGAGGCACTTCAGGCTAACAGAAGATTGACAGCAACCCAAGTAAAGTGTTTCTAAATCCAGTACTTCAAGGATTTTTACATTTTGGGCTGAATTTTTCACTACCTTACATTTTATATAATCATGGACATGTCTGCCAAATGAGTGTCAAATGATTCTGATTACAGGCATTATATTTCATAGAATCACAGAATAATAGAAAATTAGGATTGGAAGGGGCCTCAGGAAGTCATCTAGTCCAACCCCCTGCTTAAAGCAGGACCAGCCCCAATTATATCATCCCAGCCAAGGGTTTTGTCTACCAGTGGTTCTCTTTGTAGAAATGATAAGTGTAGAAGCCCTCACTCAATTTTTCCTGGGGAGGGTAGGGAGTGGCAATTGACATACCACTTCCAGAAGAAGATTTTTCCAGGTCTCAACCTGGAAGATCTCTCTTATGAGAGAATTTCGCTTGTAAGAAAGAATGCCAGTATGCTCCATTCCTGGCCTGGTCTGGGAATAGAGCAAAGAAGTGGGAAAATGCTCCATACTCTTCTCCAGACCAGAGACTGTCTGGTAAGGGGCATTGCCCTGATGCTCTAGTGCTCTCCCAGGCCAGTTTGGGAGGTGAAAAAGACCCTACCACTCCCCTGATTGGCATCTCCAGCAAAAGGAGGACACAGGAGGTATTGCCAGGCTGCTCCTCCGCTTGTCTCCCAGTATCTGTGAAGAGAGCAGAGCACCAGCCACTTCTTGTGGCTCTTGTCTGAGAAGCAGGTGGGGGGCTTGTGGTCCTGATTGCTATGCTTGGCGCCTGGGCACTGGTACGAACCAAGCAGAGAAGCAGCTCCCTGCTGCTTGCTCCCCATCCTCTCCCCAGACCAAAGTCCCCAGACTGAGGAGCTTTGCCCTGCTGCTCTCCATGCTTTCCTCAGACAGGGGTCACCCTGGCCTCTAGAAGGCACAGGGAGCCATGGAAAGGGGCAGTTGCAAGCTGAGTGCCTGTACTGCTCCCTCTCCTGGCATCATTTCCAGTGGAAACGTTCCACTGCTAGAAATGAATCATATATAAAGTTCAAAGCAACAAAGAAAGAGATCCTTCAAGTCTCACTGTGCTGAATCCTTATGCTACACTTTTCTTTCTAGTTTATTTATCTAAACTTTTAATAGGAATAACCTTGCAAATTTAGCATTAGTTTCTTTCAAGGGGACATATGCCACTTGCTCCCTAATTCTCTGACTGTTCACCTCTCAATGAGAAGAGTCTTTGCTCACTGGAAGAAAAATATAATGGTTTTCTCCTGTTTTGCTTTTGCAGTTAGTGTTCCCTTGGGAAATTGCTGTCTGAAGTCATGTTGGTCACACACTTGACATGGTTATTGTTCTCAATACATGTATTTTTTAGTACTTGGAAACCGTCTTGGGGGCTGATTCTTTGTAAAGAGTGAAAGAACAATGTACCAGTTTATACTGATTTCCATTGAGTTGCACCAGATATTAGTTTAGCTCATTGTTACACTAGTGTAGCTGTCCAGTTCTATTCTGCTGTCATTTAACTTTTGTTGGAGGTGGTTAATTAGGAGTTGCCACACTTAAGGTCCAGAATGGTCTTCACTGGTTCTCCTGATCTCAGGAAGTTGTTCTTTATTATTTCTGGTTTTACCTGGAAGCCCTGATAATGATGTTTGCTTCAGGCTTCCTGGCTTCCATCTGAGAAAGCTGCTGCAGCAAAAGAGAGTAGTGTGGCCTTTCTCCTACTTTTCTCTCAGTAGAAGAAAGACTAGCAAGGGTCTTTGCCTTGAAATACTGCCGTTGCCAGGCTTTCTTCCCTCTTGCTTAGCGTCACCTTTGTACAAATTAACCACCACAGGCTTCTGTTCCCTTAGCTCAGTGATTCCCAACAGATGTGCTGTGGCATATTAGTGTGCCAGGAGAGCAACTGAAGTATGCTGTGAGATTTCCTGTGTGAGGAGGTAAATGCTCTTATCCTCCAGTCTGGTGCCCCGCACCTGTCCCAGCTACTAAAGAGGTGCCTACTGCCTTCCTTCCCTCAGTGTGCTTTGCTGTGAGCGGGTGGGCTGGCAGATGCACAGATGGAGCTATGTTTTGCAGCCTGCCTTGCTCCTGCATTACAGCAGGGGTACTTGCCAACACATGAGACCCTGCAGGGGTAGCCTTAGCAGTGCAGGCTGCACTTGTCCCCTGTGGCATAGACCAGGGGTTGGGAGGAGGCAGACAGTGAAAATAGCAGGGCACAGCAGGGTGAGTTCCTGTCCCTACTGCCCTTAAGTGGCAGCTAGATCAGTGATCCTCAACAGGTTTTAACCTTAAAGCCCACTCTATATCTTTCCTGAATTTAGATCTCAGTGATTTTCAACTGGATGCCACAACATTCAAAAAAGTTATAGTGGGGATGGGGACCCTGGGGCTAAAAAGGTTGAAAACCATTGATATAGAAACTTATCCTTTGCTAAAACAAAGATGTATTTGGTGTAATTTTTAACAGTACATCTCAGCACTGCAATGATTTCCTGTGGTAGGGGAATGGAATAATTTATGCATTTTGGAAAAAAAATGCACCCCCCCCCTTTTGGGTGTCAGAGTCAAGTGTGCCACTGATTTTTTAACCCAGAAAAGAAGTGTGCCCTCAGTCTCAAAAATTAGAGAACACTGCCTTAGCTTGTCTTACTTCAGTGAGTTATAATAACATCCGTTAGCAGGATCCATTATTACAATAACAAACATGCCAGATAACATAGTAGCAAGTAGGGCTGTGTGAAGCTTCGGGTGGTGATTCGATTTGGAGGAGATTTGGCTTGATTCAGTGGCCGAATCTCCGAATCTGAATTGAATCAGGACCAATTTAAAGGTCCAAATCAATTCCGAAGATTCAGAGCTTTGAAAAGATTTGGAGAGCTTTGATGATTCGGGCAGTTCCCCAGTGGCTGCAGCAGGGAGCTGCAGTTGATGCTGAGCTGGTAAGTACTAGGGGCGGGAGAGGGGGCCATGGGAGGATCCCGGCCAGCCCCCCTGACTCCCACCTACTCCCCCAGCCCCCCCATGGCTGGTCCCCCGCCCCAGCTCAGCACTTTAAAGAAAAGCTCCAGTGCTCACCAGGTACTGCTGGGTGATCTCTACTCCCCCCCTCCCACAACAGGTGCCCTGCCCAGGCCAGCTTCAGCCCTTTAAGAAGAAAAACCCAAGAAAAGCCCCAGGGACTCACTACTCCTGCAGCAGCCTTGGGGATTTGGGGGCTCATGCAGAATCCCCCACGTGGCATGGGGCAGCGGGCATCGTCCCCCACTGGCAGGAGTGGTAAGTCCTGGGGGTTTCTTTTGTTTGTGTTTTTTTCTTAAAGGGCTGGAGCTGCCCGTGTGGGGCAACCCTGGGGGGGCTGGGGGAGCGAGGCGGGGTGTTGGAGGGGCTCGGGTCGAGCCCCCCATGCAGCGTGGGGCAGTAGGGGGCAGCAGGGATTGCTCCCCCCTGCCCAGCAGCACCTAGTGATTCAGAGCTTCTCTTTTTTTTTTTTTTTACAAGTGCCAGGAGCTGGGGCAGCCATTGCCAGGTTGGGAGAGGGGCGGGGGATGGGCCTGGCCTGGCTCACTCGGACATTCGGCTGCTGCTGAATCTCCGAATCAGATTAGGCCAAATCTAATTGGGACAGTGATTCGAATCATTGAGTCGAATCACTGTCTCCCGAATCAGCCAAATCTGAAGCAAATACTAGCCACTTCACACAGGTCTACTAGCAAGATAAGTGTCCTTTGCCTGCTTCTTTAGTGAAGGCCATATCTGGTGTCCATAGATAACAGCATATCTTGTAAATTCATACTTACTGTATGTACTCCTGCTACTGTAAGGAAGGTAGAAAAAGTTTTTATTTAATGGGAGGGACTATGAGATTTCAGGAAGCTGCAACTCAAATGAGAGGAGCAGACACTAGGAGTCTACCCACTAATGTTGCCTTAGAATAATTTTTTTTCACCAAGGTTTTTCTCTATTTTTACGTAGAGGAAATAAAGGACGAAGTCCCTTTCAGAGAGGGAATTCTGGGAGCAACTTTGTCTTTAGATCAGTGGCATCGAACCTTTTGGCCGTACAAGGCAGGTGAGTAGAAAACGGATGGTCTGTGCAGGCCAGATTGGACCCTGTGTACCAGGACCAGGCTCCAGGGCCTCTCACTGCCCTTTCCCATATACCAGGATTGGGCTTAGAGGTCCCATGCTGCTCGTATCTGTTCCCACGTGCCAGGATTAAACTCCGGGGCTCTGCACTGTCCCTGTCCAGTCCTGTCCAGTGGGACGCGGCACACCCAGTTTAGCCTGCAGCACTCCCAGAGGCTGGATGACATGGCCTGGGGGTCAGGAGTTGAGCAACCCTTGATTAGATTACTTAGACTTGTATAAGAAAATTACTTAAACTCTTTTGCTTATGTATTAAGATTAATATGTTAAGAGATCAGTCTGAACAGGTGTGTATAGAAGCCTGAGCTAAACTGGCTGAACAAAAAGCCTTTATATTGTTGAAGTAATTTTTGGTATTATGTCAAAAAGGAGCCTCATCTGCTACACAGCACAATGGAAGGTCTGAGTAACAGGGAAAGTATGAAGTTGTGTGCAGCCTGGTAACTTGGTTCCCACACTTTGTTTCACTTGCTGTTACACAAAGAAATTAATCTTTGACAAAATCATAAAGGAGGTCAAAGGTAGTTGGAAGGCTCTCAGTATAGGTAGAACAGTTCTGACTGTCCTTATTTCAATCAAAAGTTGGACCTGCTTCATTGTCTTTTCTATATTCATGTCTCAGTGATTCTCAACAAGGTGCTGCACAATGCCAGTACTGTTAGGTGTGCAAACAGGATTCAGAAGATGAACCCAGAGATTTCACGCAGAAATCCATAGTGTTAAAAACATTTCGACTTATGGTCTTTCTGAGTTCTTTGCAGCAGAAGAATTGCTCTATTTTTCTGCAGTCAAAAAAGAGTGAAAATGAGCTGGCATTTTCTGAGTCGGGGGGGGGAGGCCCTCAGGTTTAAACAAGGTGAGAACCGTTGTTCTACACTATTCACAGAAGTGGCTGCGGTGTAGCAACACCGAAACTAGCTTTAATTAGCTAGCCTAGGAACTAGCCAGCAATCTAGCCATGGCAGCATGGTTTTCTGTGCTGGCTAGTTTACCTGGCCAATACAGAGTTGCTTTCAGATGAAATCAGTGTCTATGCTACAGCAGAAAAAGGGTGCTTTTCCCTCAAGTTTGCTAACCCAAGTTAGCTAAACTGAATTAAATAGCTGTGCAGACAGGGAAAGAAGGGTTTTAACTTGAGTGAGAAGGTTGCATTCAAGCTTGTTGGGGTAACTGAGTTTGAACACAAAAAACTGTTAACTTATAATAAGGACAGGGCAGTGGCTGCTGCACCACAGCCTAAGAGCTGCCCTGCTCCCCCCTGCCCTCAAAGGCACCTGGCTATGAAAGACTAGTTGCCTCTCATCTCCCCCCTCCCTGGGGCTGAGGAGGCCTGCCATGTCCCTTGCCATCAGGGCACCTCTGGACATGGTGCTGGTGCCCCAGAGATGCCCAGGGCAAAGGTGGGGCAGAGCCTGCACTTGCTGCCTGCCCTATACTCACCCTTGGTTATCTTCTTGGCCTGCTTGCAGTGCAACCCCACTGTTTGTGGGTGGCTGTGGGCACACATATGTAGCTATCACTATTCATCCTACTGTAAAGGCTAGGAGGAGGAAGAGCATTGTGTGTGGTTCGAACAAATACAAGCATAGAATCCAAAGGGTATTTACAGTCATAGCCGTGGGAGAGAGGGGGTTATAAAAAAACCCGAAGGTGCATTCACCTTTAGACAAGCAAAATCCTGGCAGATGACAGAACAAGGAGCAACGGTCTCAAGTTCCAGCAAGGAAAGTGTGCGGGCCGGGCGCGCCCCGAGCACTTTTTCGCGCTGCACGCGGGCTGTGGCCAGCAGCCCGGGCACGCGGGGGCAGAGAGGGGTGGCTTTCGCTCTGGAATTAGGCACGGACGTGTATCGGTAGTTTAAAAGATTGTTTACTTACACCAAGATGGCAGTGGTGTAGGCTGGAAAGCTTGCTTCAGTTGCAGTTACAGAGAAGAAAAAGGAAAGAGGCGGACAAGAGTTCTAGACTCGTGAACTCTAGCCCAATCCGGCTGAAGGCTCTGAACACGCGAGCCCGTTGCGTCAGCCGAAGAAAGTACTCGTCCGGAAGAGCTCTGAACCAACTCACACGAAGTTTGCTAGGCTCCGTGGGTCCAGTTCTTTTGCACGCGGGTGGGGTATGTCTAGGAATTCTATCGGCGACGGGGAGAGGCTAGAGATTGATCAGATCTCCGTAGCCTGCTTCAAATGCACTGGGTCCGTGAGGATCCGCAGCGCTTAGAGATCTTCACACAGCGTGAAGTCTCCTCCTCCCTTGTTCGTGGAGTCCTCCAACTTGGGCGGAAACCACTCAAGCCTCTTATACGGCTAGCAAGACAAAGAAATGCACCCTGCAAAGAAAGCTTCAAATCGGCGGGAAATTCTCCCTTGCACCGGGATTCTCTTTTGCAGCAGAAAACTCCACTGTGCAAGGAAGCTTGCAATTTAGCGGGGACAATTTAGCAGTGCCGAAGCACACACAAATAAAAATCACACCTTTTGGGTTGTGACAGAAAGTTTAGATTAGGAAAAACTTTGTCCTTGGGCAGGGAGTGAAGCAGTGGAACAGGTTACCCAGAGAGGTGGTGGAATCTCCATCCTTGGGGGTTTATAAGAGCCAGCTAGACAAAGCCTTGGCTGGGATGAGATAGCTGGGGCTGGTCCTGCTTTGAGCAGGGGGTTGGATGAGATGTCCTCCTGAGGTCCTTTCCAGAGGCTGGATGACATGGCCTGGGGGCCAGTTGAGCAACCCTGGATTAGATTAGTATAAGAAAATTACTTAAACTCTTTTGCTTATGCATTAAGGTTAATATGTTAAGAGATCAGTTTGAACAGTCCCCTCATGATTTTACTGCCTGCCCTTCTTTCCCCAACACCTCCCCCTTCAACTCCCACCCTCAGCAGCCTTTCCAACCCGCTGCTCTGGTCTCATGGAGAGCTCAGGTGGGAGTTTGTATGCGATGGTTTGGAGAGCGATGTGCCTGCCTCAGGCCAGGGATGGGACTAGACCAGGGGTGGGCGAAATATGGCCTGGGGGCTGGATGTTGCCTGCCAGGCCATTCTATCCGGCCCGCAGGGCCCCTAAACATTTTAGAAAATTAGTATTAATCTGCCCTGGGCTGCCTGTCAGGCGGCCCTCGATAGCTTGCCAAAACCCAGGAAGCAGCCCGCCACCCAAAATAATTGCCCACCCCTGGACTAGATGCCCTCTGGAGGTCCCTTCCAGCCTTACTCAAGGACTCTACACACCCCTCCTGGCAGGCCGTGCTCAGCTCAGTACCAGAGAGGAGGAGGAGAGCCCCGCCCCGCCAAGGTCACAGGGATCCCGTAGGGGGGACACAAGCCCTTTCCTGCCTGAGGCAGGGGCTGGGCTACACTTGAGGCCCCTCGCAGCCCTGCTCCTCTAGGACGTGGCTTGTATGGAAGAAAAGGGAGGCGGCCAACTTGGGCAGGGCTGAGCCCCAGCGGGCGGCTGACCACCATCGCTCCCGCCTTCCAGCCCCGCATGGCGCCCTGCGCTGTGCCAACCTCCCCACGCCGGGATGGGGGCGGGGTGGGGCGGGGCAGGTCCCCTGCGCTCCTGCAGCAGA
>NW_005843101.1:48693-58077 GCF_000455745.1 Alligator sinensis
GGGCGAGCCCCCTCTGCACCCTGGCCCCCTTGCAGCAGCAGCCGCCGCCGCCCGCGGCTCCCCCGGACATGAAGAGCTACTTGTGGTCGCACTACAAGGAGGCCAAGAAGGTGACCAAGGGTGAGTGCGGGCATCTCTGCGGCTCCAGAGTTACCCTGATGCCGGTGGGGGGCGGGGAGCCGCGTGGGTGCAGGCGCCTGGTGAAGGGAGCTCAGCATCAGGGGAGCCCGGCCGGGCAGGGGCGCGTTTGGGCTCGTGAGAGATGTACAGGCATAAAAAGCTCTCTTGAGCTGAAGCTCACTTCGTCAGGTGCTATGAAAGGAGATGCCATTGTGTATGGTGTGTGGTATCTGGGCAGGGCTGGGCACAGGCAAACAGGAAGGCCTGAAAACGGTGAAAATAATGTTTCATTGTCTCTGGTGAAGGGGGCCTGATACTGAAAGCGTACCTGGGCCTCCAGGAGTCTATGTTGAGGCCCAATATGCTGTATGTGAGGGTGTGTGTATTAGGGCTGTGCGAAATTTCGCCGGACATTTTGTTTCGGCGCTGTTTTGACTCATTTTGAGGTCGAAACAGCAAAATGAAAATGAAACAAAGGGCTTCAAAACTGCCTTGAAACAAAATGAGGCTAGTCAAAACGTTTCGACCATAGCGCTGGGGATGAAAGTCAATCCAGCTGGGCTGACTCCCTGTCCCTGGCCAATCTAGTGAAATGTGGAAACAGCCTCACTGTTTCGATGAAGCAAAATGGAACAGCTGTTTTGAATTGAAATGAAATTCTGTATGAAATGCTGTTCCATCACTACCTCAAAACTCAAGGTGAAATGGAATGGTGTGTTTTCTCACAGCCTCTGTGTGTGTGTGTGTGTGTGTGTGAACTGTCCCTGCGCCTGGATAGGTATCTACCTACTCCTGGGTACATATATCTCTGTGGATGCGTCTGCACGTGCGCTAGACTGCACAGTTGTTAGCACAGTTGTTATTGCACAGTCATCTAGTACTTCCTTAAGTGAGTACTAAATGACTGCATGGTAACCAACATTACTGCCCATTCCTGACACTGCCCAGGTTGTTTTCAACAGTACTGCACAGTAGCTTGTTACTACTGCGCAGTAGGGTTGGCGTCAGTTCATGCCTGCTGATGATTCATCACTGTAGTGACACACTACGGCTCATGACTACAGTGACGTAGCATGTTGTGTAGACGTACCCGCTATGCATCTAGATCTGCTTTGGGTAGTCTAAGGTGCGAATTTATTCTTCCTTTCTAATTGATGTCAGACGACATGATTAACTGCCACTCTCTCCTCCATGACAGTCCAAAGCATTTCGCTTAAAGCACGTTTTAAAATGGATTGTTTCCTAGAGATCCCTGTGCCAGCTAGTCTTAGGTTTGCTCTGGCACGTGGAATGAGACCAACTTTTCAGAGACTATATGTTCTTATAGTAAAACTGGAATAAGTGAGGTCCAGGCTGCGCCCTCTGTATGTTTGACAGAATCTTCTTTCTTTATTTTCTGTTTCCATTTCTGAATCTGTCTGATTATGACATGCTTATGCACACCACAGTTACTGCAGCTAATTGGAGATGGCCAAAGTGTGAAGTGGCATTGTTCTGGGAGTCTGAAGTCTTCTACTTGACTCCCCAACAGAGGAAGTATTTCGGTATGAATGGCTCTTGTGGGTGGGTTTATCATCAGGCAAACTAACAGCTTGTTTTCACCGTTATCTGCTGTTTAAGTTTTGGGTGATTTTTTGTTCTGGTAATGCTTGGAGAGGAATATGTTAAAAATAATAAGATGGCCTGAAGATGCAATAGTAAACTGTGTTTGGAAATACATTGCTTTGGCAGACTATATTTTTCAGAGTACAAATCCTGAGACAGCTCTAGTCCATTTTAATGACTTCTGAATTTAAAAGCACCTTGAAAGGCAACATTTCAGTGTGGTGCAGCTCAGAGCCAGTAAAACTTTTTAATGCACTTATTTGGAAATCTTGGACAAAACTAAATTTAATAAGGAGTTAATGAAATAGTTGTGTGTGATTTTTTTTTTTTTGAGACCTTTCCTGTAAAGAGGTTTTTTTCTCTCTTTCCCCCCCCCCCCAAACTGTTCAGCCAACACAAACATGAGACATTTGAGATGCTATGCCTAGGGAAGGGGAACCAAATGTATGAATACAGAATGGGCAATAAATGGCTAGGCTGGAGCATTTCTGAGAGAGATCTGAGGTTGTGGTGGGTCACAGACTTGAAGGAAGCCAGCAGTTTGATCCAGTTGCCAAAAAACAAATGCAATTTAGGGCTGTGTTAGCAGGACAGGAGTATAGTATGTAAGACACAGAAGGTGATAGTATCACTCTACTTGGTACTGGTTAAGTCTCAGAACTCTTGTGTGTTTTTGGGCTCTGCAGTTTAAGAATGACCTGGAGAAACTGGAGAAGATGCATAGGCAAGGGACAATGATATGGGGGTTAAGCGTGCAAGGAAGTGTTGAGAGAACTAGGTATGTCTAGCTTGGAGAAAAGGGAGACATGATAGCAGCGTTCAGATATTTGATAGGCTGCCATAAAGAGGGAGAACAACTGTTCTCCCTTGCTGCAGAAAGCAGGACATGAAGCAATGGGTTTAAAATGCAGCGAAAAAAACATCCCCTTCACAAATCAATGCATCTTACTGTCAGAACAGCAAGACGGTGGAACAAGCTACCCAGGAAAGCTGGCGAATCTCCTTAACTGGAAATTTTCAGAAAGAGGCTGAATAGGCACTTATCAAAGATAATGTAGAAATAGTGTCTCCTATATTCATTCATGCTGGAAGGCTATCTAGTTCAGGTCCTTTCCAACCTAATGATTTCCAAAGTTGTAGAATAGAGTGAAGTGTAGTTGATATGTATTTCTTCTGTTGTTCAGTTAACTGTTCAGAATTCTTCAGGGGATTTTCCTCACTTCTGGCAAATTGCACTGATGTATTGAAGCAAAGAGGTAAATGCATACAAGAAATAGGTTTTATTACCCTGCCTCAGAATAGTTTTCTAAAGATCAGTAACAGAGCCCTGCCACTTTCTATCAGCCAGGTAAGACCAGAAGCTTAAGGTTAAGTGCCCTCAGTGACTGATTATTTAAAAGTGTGGTTTTTGAAGTGTTTTATGACTTATCAGTCAGTATGTTTGTAGCTCTCAGATGGTAACAGCTTTCTGATGCTATTTGGCCTGTGTGTTTATTTTGGTGGATTTAATCCAGGTGATGATGATGTATTTTTCTTTTATTACGCACACTTTGCTGGGAAGGACTGTGGCTAAATGCGTACAGGGATTAAACTGTGCCTCAGTGTTGTGATGCAGGCATGTTGGCAGATGTGGAGAAGGTTGTCTTGCTGCTGCCTAAGCTCTTATTATGTGGATAATGTCAGTCTTTCATCAGAACCTAAGGTCTGTAAGGGACCACCCAGTTCACCAAGTCCAGTCCCCTTCAGTTGCAGGCAGCTGGGATACACAATAAATCCAGAAGGGTCCACAAGAGCTTTCACTGTTTCTTCCCCTCCAACACCTGCAATCCCCAAAGCACCCTTCCTGGCCTTCCTATAACATAACAAGCATCTGCTCCATGCACAATTTTGAATCTTTTTCTTCAGCTGTTTTGGAATAATTTATTCATGCTTGTTTCAAGCCATGCTTAAATAAATATTTAAAGGCATAGTTCACCCTGTGCTGATGTGAAGATACAGAATAATATGAGGGATCAGGAAGTCTGCAGATACATGAGTGGGAACAGAGGTAGGGGGAAAGATTTCTGAGATGACTTAGGAGTTGAGAACTTTTTGTTATGAACTATCTTATTTCAAATGTCTGATGGTTTTTATTTTAGTATTAAGATGACTTACTGGTTTTGACTTAGTTCTTAGACCAAAATGACATAACTTAACGTGGTTTGGCATGTGCCATCCGGCTAAAGTAGTTAATACCTACAACCTGTTTATAATACCTCTTTTTGCAGGCAGTCATTAATCGGACTCCGCCTTGTCAAATGTCTAACTTGGAAAATGAACTTTGACTTGGTGGTCTGGAGAATTTACTAAAATTGGCAATAACGATATCTCTTTTCAATGTCAATATAAAAGTAAATGCTATTTTTATATGTCACTTAAACCTAAATACTGGCTTAGTTGAAGATCCTGTGTTGCTTTTTGATAGCCTAAACCAGTGGTTCTCAACCTTTTTTAGATGTGAGGCACCCCTTGATAGACTTGAGGCACCCTTCAGAAAATGCCAGATCTTGTTTTCACTCTTTTTTTGACTACAGAAAAATAATAGAGCAACTCTTCTGTTGCAGATAACGCCGAGTGTTTTTAATAGTATGGGTTCCTATTTGAAATCTCTAGGTTTTGTGAAATCACGTTGGTATTATCTCAAGGCACGCCAGGGTCCCATGGCAACCCAGTTGAGATTACTGGTCTAATGTGTGCTCATCCTGATCTGATTAGTTTTACCCTGCTACTTTTAGTACCAATGTGAGTGGTTGTGTAGGGTATGGTATTTTTACTTCATTTGTGTATTTTTGTCCTATGCACTGCTCCGTAGTTGCTAGTCTGGCTTGTTTTACACCCTAGAAGTGGCTGCATTTCAGTGATAGATAGAGCTTTTTATGTCAATATAGATGTGGTAAATGGTCTGGAATCATTTTGAATTAGCAATACTGCGCTTCTTTTGAAATCTGAAATGTAAATAAACTTGCCACTCCTTTTCCAAATACATTTGGATGTGTTTAACAAAAAAAAAAAAGCCTGGCAAAGTTATGATGTTTCAATATACTACCTCTCCATTAGGGGCATCTTTGCAAAATTTTTAAATGTAGCCACTCATCTAATGCAGAACAGCATTTGGATTAGGAGATACCTTTTTTTTTTTTTTTTAAAGTGATTTCTTGCCTTCCCATGTACCTGGGGACAGGTCTTTAAAATAATTGTTGTTTTTCTAGCAAATCTCAAATGGCCAACCATCTCTTCTGTCCAGACTGTTGGTTTTTTTTTTTAGGGAAAGGTGTGTAATGCTTCAAAAGAACAGCATATCTTGCATCTATTCTCTACATCAAGGGTGTTTACCTAAATCTGACTTCTCAAGTTTGGTTTCTTATGGCAAAACAACCATTTTCCAGATACACTGTTTCAAATTACCAACAGAAATACAGGTTTAACATGAAGAACGCTTCTCCTTCCTTGCCAGCCTTTATTAGCCCTGAAAGATAGTTACTGCTTTGTATGATGCTGTGGGAAAAGGAAGAGATGAAGACTATCTTTACGCTTTACCATTGAGGGGGAAGTAGTATTAGCCTCTTTGTATTGGCATCCCAAGTGTTATAAATAAGAGAAATGTAGACTTCTGACCTCTAACATTTAATGTTAATGGTGTGGTTGGTAATGAAGTCTTACAGTATTAATATACAGGTGAGTATTGATCTCTTCTGGAAAAAAAACATCAAGAGAAATGTCCTTCTAAAAACAGAGGTAATGTGAGCTTAATGGATGCACTGGTGCCCAAAGCAAGCAGAACATTTTTGCACTTCAGAACTGGTGAGAGGTAAATGGGCCAGTGATACTTACTGAGGTGCTGTTTGGAAAGAATGATAATCTGTTATGTTACTTTTACTTGTCTGACAAGTTGCTAAGAGGATAAATGTGCAGTCCTACAAGTATTTTGTGGGTAGGGGAAGGAGGGACAAAGAGGGGGGATGGTGTGGGCTAGAAAATTAATTAAATAATGGTACCAAAGAGGCTCCTATTACACGAGATGAAACTAGAAGTAAATACCAAAGACCAATTTTGGAAGCAAAGCCAACATGAACATGTTCTCTTGTTAAGTCCATGCATTGTATATAAAACAGGGATTTTTGTCAGGTTTGGTGTTGAAACAGATCTTTTCCCTGTTACACAGCTACTCATATTGCTGAAGTATGTGTGCTGTATAAATAATATAATGGATTGCCAAGCTATTTTAATAAAAATATAGATGGCACTTTCTATAACCTCAAACACTTAATTTAGTTGTATGAAAATGAAATGATTTGATTGTCTTCATCATCACTTGCCTGTATTTAGAAATCTCTAATGGTAAATATCAAGTTTGGGATTTAATCTTATGAATGGGATTGGCTCATGCTTAGCATAAGGCTGAAATACTAATTCACTTTCTTTTTTTCCTGTAGATTTGGTTCCATCAATTATGAGTAACTTGCTAAATCCAGATGCTATATTTTCCAACAATGAAATGAGTCTGTCAGACATTGAAATCTATGGCTTTGATTATGACTACACGTTGGTCTTCTATTCTAAACATTTGCACACGTTGATCTATAATGCTGCTCGGGATCTTCTTATTAACGAACATCGGGTAAGTTAAATGAAACAACAATATGCCTCTCTACTTGTAAGAATGCAACAGGAACTAATCTGAGAGATCCTTAGCTCAGCTCCTCATGATGTGCCTTCAGGTTGACTCCTTCATATCAGGTTTTGTATACCAGCTATTTTAAGAACCACAAAGGTGCTGGTTCAGTTTTGGCTGTGATAATGCACAGAATGCTTGTAGTTCAGGATCTGGAAGGAAGACTCTTCCGTCCTTCTATTTGGCCCTTAGATATTAGGAATGTTCTTTCCTAATAGGAGTGTGGAGGTTCTTAGTTGGTTGTACTTTTAGGAGAGGGTAATTTTAGGAGACAGTGCTTCTTGCACTATTATGAATACAACTATTAATTTCTATTTGGAATATTATTTGTGTGTGACCCAAGATGGACTGCATGGGCAGTGTAGTGTTGTGCATTTCCAATACTGTATTTCATTCCAAAGGTTAACAGCTATATATAAGCATCTATAAATATCTCCTGAGTAACAAACAAAACGTCATGGCACTACGAACACAAACAGCTAGATTCCTCCTAATATTTTACAACACTTGGGAGGTAACTTATGCAATATGAATAAACAAGTGTTGTTCATGTTATGTTTTTATAATAGAAACTGAAATTACTGTGCAGAAGAAAGCCAAGAAAGCACTGCAGACATCAGGACTATAGTGATAATGAATCTTGTACAATGTGTGAGGGTTATCTTATGCCTAGAATAAAATTATCTATGGGAAGGAAGCATGAAATTGACAACTCTTGTCCATTGTAACCGACAAGATGGTTTAAAGCTTGAAGCTACTGGTTAAGATTAGTAGTTTCCCATTGGAATATATTTTATTTAACCCAAGGGAGAACAATTTATTCTAACTCCATTATGGAACATTTGCTATAGCTGCATATATTCTTATTGGTTTTATTGACCTTTCTTTGTTGCAGCATCAGAATTACCCTGTGGAGAGTCTCTTAGATGACAACCCCTATGGTCTTTCTCAGTCTATTTAAAAGATGGTTAATTCTAAGCAAGAAAGTGTTATCTGGCTAATATATTAGAAGTTGCAAGTTCTGAGATGGGCAGTATGGATATTAGAAGTTAGAATTTCATGAGAATAAACGTTCCCTGGAGGATTGTTTTGAGGTTTGACAGTAGATATAATTAACTTGACGATAACTTTTTATAGTGGTTTCTTGAAACTTTTGCCTGGGCTCCTAATTCAGATTGGATTGGTTATGATTTAACAATGAGAACTGGTAGCCCCCAAACAGTGCCATTTATCATTTACTTTGTGTCTGATTGCAGGGTATACCTGACACTGTAGGGAGACATTCAGTTGCCACAGGGATTGTTGTATGATTTGGCTAAATATTATATGCATGCACTGGCATACATTTTAAAGACCATTATTAAGGATGTAAAAATCAAGTGCTCTGAAGTTAGAAAATGCCAAAATGAAGAGTTTGTTCATCCTTATTCAGCTTCCTCCCATGGGGACATCTAAAGCCTTACTGGGCATCCTGATGCCACAACTGGCATGGGCAGTTGGGGAACCAGGAGCTCCTTGAAGCCCAGCTGTAGGCACCCCAGCATGGAAGCATGGCAGGATGTGCAATTGTTGGGCTCCGCTATAAAATTCTTCTGATCCCATTGTGTTAATAAGTTAACATCTACCAAGGGCCCTGGTCCCAGACTACCCATTTCACCTCCAGTCCACTCATCCTCCTTTCCTTTCCAAGCTCCTCATTCCTCTTTATTCAAATTGGGCAGAATACTACTCTTTGCTACGTGGGAGTCATTGGGAGGATCAGGCTTTTAGCTCTAAATTCAGGTGTCTGCACCCAGGCCCAGCATAGCCCACAACTGCCTGCCTTGTACCGATTGCATCTTTGAGAAACTTAGCTGGTAATATCTAAGAAAGGCCTGTTGGGTGTATGTGAGGGATCATTTTTTTTCAAAGACTTGTAATAACTTGACCTAAACAAAGTGTTTTTCTGGATGGGCAAACAGCACATCTTTGATACACCAGGCAAATTTCAAGTCCCTGCTGTAAGGCAGGCACAAGAGCTTTTCAAATAGAAGGTTGCCAGATTTTTTTTTAATGTGGGCAAAATATAGTTTTCTCTAGCTTTGTCCTCAGAAACAGCTGTCAGCAGAACCATTTTAACTGCACCTTTTTTAAAAAAAGGCAAAAGCTCTTTGTATGTAGCAGACAGCATATAAAATTTTATCCCAAACTGCTAGTTTGGCATAGCTGTAACAGCTGAAAACAGGGTCTTATACCAAGAATTGTTGGGCAATGTCAGTACTAAGCTATAAGCCTTGTTTCATAAATGACCTGTGTCACAACCCAGTGATTTTGGTGCCTCGGCACGATGGAATTTTCCCGCCACATGAGAGCCTCTTGCACAGCAAAAGTTTTGTTGCAACAGAAAAACCCCGGTGCAAGAGAGTTCCCGCCGTTTGAATGCAAATTTGTGTCCCGCTATTGGCCAGTTCTAAATTGTTCCTGCATGGCGGCTAGTGGTTGGCTTGCTAGCCATTTAAAATTTCGTGCGACTTCCGCCCAAGTCGGAGAACTTTGAGCATGCTGCAGAGTGCCTCTAAAGAGATCTGACTTGCGGCTGAGCTGATCGATAGACTGATCACCTATCGATTCTTCTCCCTGTCGCCAAGCGCAATCCCCGACGTACCCTTTCCCCACCGGCTTGATTTGTGGACGGACGAGCTAGCTTGAGCCCTGCCAGCTGGAACAACTAACATAGTTGTTCAGACGACCGGACCGTCTGCGTCGCAGCTACAAGCGGCGTAAGTAAAGTTTTGCAACCATTAAGCTTTGTCCACCTCTCCATTCACCAGCCCGCCCAGCGAACGAGTAATTGTTGGATCACCTCGAGTCGGCTCTTGCCGTCCAAGACATGGCGACGAGGGTGGGATCTAAGGGCACGGTGATAGAGATGAACCTAATCGGGTGCTGCCCCTGGCGCACCGGGACCC
>NW_005843101.1:62418-68329 GCF_000455745.1 Alligator sinensis
TGAACACCGCTAAACCGTTATGGGACGAAGCTAATGTCCAGAAACCCCCACCTTGGGAACCCAAGTTCCAGCCAGATGAGTTAGTATGGATCTCAATACCGCACCCCCATCAGTCTCATCCACAAGTTCACAAAGGAACCGTTCAACGGTCAGGACAATATCCTAATACCTATTCTGTCCAATTAGAAGAAAAGCCCGATCGTCCTCCTATTATCGTTCATCACAACTGGATGACTCGCCGTTCCGACGTTCACCCAGTATCCTTACAGTGAATCCAATTATGAATCTCGTTTTGTTTTGTTTTGTTTTGTTGTTCTCTTTTTTCTTTACAGGTCTGACCCCAGCAGGGCAATGGTCTACAGCCGCTTGATTGTGAGATCCGTCGCACACCAAACTACAGTTCATTCGAATCCATAGAGTGATGGTTGTGAAGGAGACACTAAGACAGCGAATGTCCATCCGCTCAGGACTTGCTGTGGCGCTGTTCTGTCTCATTTTCACTGGGTGTTTTGATTGACATTGTCTGTTATGGGAAAAGACGGACTGACTGATGACCGAGGGGAGTCCCAAGCAGATGTTCTCCGATCAGACGATGATCAATGGTTGTTGTTACATGTTCAAGTTATTATATTTTATAGTTTGTTAAGAAGACCGGTCTATCAAATTGTTTGTTTATATATATATATATAGGTTGTTAAAGCTTTGCCAGGTTAGTAAATCCTGAAACAAAGATGCCGTATGATGTGCTCATGTGTCTAAAATTCCAGTTGTGCCGTCAGCAAGGGGGCATGTCACAACCCAGTGATTTTGGTGCCTTGGCACGATGGAATTTTCCCGCCACATGAGAGCCTCTTGCACAGCAAAGGTTTTGTTGCAACATAAAAACCCCGGTGCAAGAGAGTTCCCGCCATTTGAATGCAAATTTGTGTCCCGCTATTGGCCAGTTCTAAATTGTTCCTGCATGGCGGCTAGTGGTTGGCTTGCTAGCCGTTTAAAATTTCGTGCGACTTCTGCCCAAGTCGGAGAACTTTGAGCACGCTGCAGAGTGCCTCTAAAGAGATCTGACTTGCGGCTGAGCTGATCGATAGACTGATCACCTATCGATTCTTCTCCCCGTCGCTGAGCGCAATCCACGACGTACCCTTTCCCCACCGGCTTGATTTGTGGACGGACGAGCTAGCTTGAGCCCTGCCAGCTGGAGCAACTAACATAGTTGTTCAGACAACCGGACCGTCTGCATCGCAGCTACAAGCGGCATAAGTAAAGTTTTGCAACCATTAAGCTTTGTCCACCTCTCTATTCACCAGCCCGCCCAGCAAACGAGTAATTGTTGGATCACCTCGAGTCGGCTCTTGCCGTCCGAGACAACCTGGAAAATGAGTAAGCCGTATGTTAATTAAATTGTTAGGTAATTCTAAACTTATATTTATCAAAGACTGAAGGTAGATGGAATTGCAAAACTCGTAAGGATAATTTGAAAAATCCAAAAAACCCAGAATGAAGTAGATATGTGTGGGGTAAGGAACACCCTGATAAACAGAAATGCTGTGAAAGAGGCAAAGAGACTGGAGCAAATAGAATGTATATTGCCATTGGAAGTGATGTTTAGGAAGGAAATTTAATGCAGTGCCTGGTTCATGACTTAGGGATACGTAATTTGATTTTATGCATGCATGTGCATGTGTGTAAGCATAAAACACTTTTTAAAGAATAAGTACATGTTGGTTAACTTGCATCAAAAACAAAAGTGACAGCGCGCAACATCTCCAGGACACTAATAGTTATACCTTAAAATGGAAAGTTAACTGTTGTTAGTTCCTTTTTTCATCTTGCCCTTATAGAACAAAAATGAGGCAGGCAAGGGAAAAAAATGCAATTTTTTTGTTATCCTGGCTTAACTTTTACCAAGCAGATGAGTTCTTTCATCAGGATAGGCAATGCTTAAGCCTGTAGATACCACCTCTTCCACTGTAGTTGAGATGTGTAAAGCTGACTGGTTCCAGGGCATAACGTGGTGGATGCCTAAGTATTACTTGAATTTTTATTACATTAGATTTTATGCAGGATTTTATGTTATTGTATAAATGATTGAACAGGTGCAAAGTTGCTGCTGAGCAACATTCTGTAGCGAACAAGAAAATTCTGTTTATGGCTGTCTGGACAGGTCTGTGTAAAGAATGCAAACCTGTTCAGTAAAAATTGAAGAGCTGAACCTGGTCTTCTTGAGTCACTTGCAGATATAACTATTGGTTTGTGCAATTATATGCATATCACTTCAAAGCATTGCAGCCTGCTGTGTCATCATACAGCTGCAGAAGCACAGATGGCCCAATTCAGTGCCTGTAGGGAATATTTCTATCAATTTCAGTGGGCACTGCATCATTCCCTCTGTAACTGCTGGAAAATACTACTGTAATTTGGAAATGTCAACAGACAAGAACCTAGTTCCATTTGGGAGCATTTATGAAGTGAGTAAGCTATGGGTCTCAGCATTTACCTCAGAAATAAAATTTAAAAGAGCCTATAAAATGCAGTAGATAAAATCTTTTTAAAAATATGCTTGGTGAGATTGTTGTTTCTCTTTTAGAAATACTTTTCATTTGGGCCAAATTTCAAATATGGGTACCTCAAAATGGGCATCTGAGTTCATATTTAGGTACTTAATATGTGGCCAGCTTTGTGTGCGTGTCCGCGTGGGGGTTTTTTTTTCCCTCTTCCCAAAGGTACTAAGTACCTGTAATGTACATTGACTTCAGAATTATTGCATTCTGCTCCCTTCCACTGGGGAGGTCTGTACTTGGCATATGTGAGAACCAAGCCTTGTATCCAGGTTTCTGACTCTGTTTCATACACCATTGGTCCATGCCTGTGCAATGAAGTGTGGTGAAGCCTTTTTGATTGGCACAAGAAAGGCCCAGTTTTCAGAAGCAATGAAGAGAAATAACAAACTAGGTGGAGTTTACTACCTCTGAAAATTGTGCCACCCAAAGTACCTAATATCAAACATCTATTTTTGAAAATTTAATCCACAGAGTTTTTTTCCAGCTGTTCTTCCCATTCTTGTACCAGAGCTGTATGTGATTTCATATGAATGTCACTAGTAGATTAAGTGGCATGCTTTAATGAATACTGAAAGTGACAAATGTGGACGGCTAAGATTTTTTAGACTTGGAAAAATTGGTTCTTGATTTATGTATGTTTGTGAAATAACTGTCATTATTTTTAGTATCCTGCAGAAATAAGGAAGTATGATTATGATCCCAGTTTTGCAATACGAGGACTTCATTATGATGTACATCGGGTAAGTATAACTAACTGTGGTAAATTAAACAGCACTAAATACATACCCTATGAAAAGAAGTGTTGCATTTTATATATGTTTTCTAATGTGTGTTTTACATATGTATTCTAATGTATTACTTAATGCTCACATGTAGGCAAACTCTTCCTTGTTCTCCTTTGTAGAAATCTACATTATTTTTAAAGCTCTTGTAATTTTTTTTAATGGTAAATCAGTTTGTGGCAGAATAAATATAAACTGGATAGTATTGTTAGGGAAAGTTGTTTATTCATGAGTAATCTCATGTAATTGGAAAATAATGGAGTTCTAACAGTCTGGCAAGCTTGAAATGCAAACCTTTGACAAAATTGCTTTTTAAATGGACTTTAAATAAACTGATTTAGTCTACCTGTTTTTGAGCAAAACCAGATAAAATGTATATAGTTTTTATAATTGAATGTAAGAGTGCTTTTATGATGTGTAGACTGCATTTTTTCTTGTGTTCAAGGCATTATTAATGAAGATTGATGCTTTTCATTATATCCAGTTGGGAACAGTGTACAGGTAGGTGAAATTATTGCTTAGTTATTTTTATGTACACTCTTATTTATGAAACCTTTGGACATTTCAGTTACAGCCTACTTAAAATTTGTACTGGCTATATAATAGAATGCACTGGGGTGAAGCTGTATTGTAGTCTTCTGAAAAGCATGAATGCAAAAAGGGTGCTGTTTAGCTGAACTACAAGAATGAATTCTCTAGCACCTAGGTTGCCAAACTGGTATTGACGAACTGGCTAGTCACATAGTGCTGACTTGCATCATTTCCAGCTGCTAAATTGCTTTGAAAGATGACTGAAAATACATTAATGCTGCCTTCATTGTTAACTTGATGTGCGACTAGTTGCCACTGGGACACTGTGACCACATGTGGGGAGGGAATTTATCAGTGGACCTTACTATGATATGGGTTGTGCAATGAAAAAACTTGTGCATTGATAGCATAGTGATACATGGTGTGTCATTTTAAACAGAACCTAGGGTACCCTGCTTTAGTTCACTAGATGAAAGCTTTTGTTTTCTGAAGCCAAAAAGGTCAATTTTGAACTGATTGTGATGGACCCTATGTAGTTCGTACATAACAGCGTAGAAAGAATCAACACAGTATATTTGGAATGTGCCTTCTCGTTAGGGGTGTTAATTCAAACTGTAGCTTTAGAACCTTCCTCTCAATATATTTGTGCCAATTAACTCACTTGGTTATTTGAATAATCTCATTACATGATCAGTTCTATTGTAATAAGGTTTGTCGTGCTTACTTTCAAGAGAGTACAAGACCTCATGTAATATAGTGAATTTAATGTAGTTATCATCATGTTTATTGCATGTCAAGTTCCAAATCAGTGAGAGGTGTTACATGGTTCAGTGAATACCAATATAGTCTTTATGATGCATGTTTTGTATGTGAAATATATTAGCACAGGTTTTTTTGGGTATCCTTTTATCCCTAAAACTAGTTGCTTTTATTTTTCTGTGAATTCATATGTTTAGGAAAGTTTCTAAATAATGTGAAGTAATATTTTTAATTAAAAATTTGTAACTTCAGAGTCCTTTTGAGAAGGCTGTAAAGCCTGAAATTAATCTTCCTTTCCAGGAAGAAATTGCAAAGCTCTTTATGCACAAAGATTGCAACTTTTGGCTCCAACGCTGTGTTGCGTTGAGCAAAGTAAAACTGGGGTTCTTAATGTCCTAATTCTGTGCTAGCAATGCAGTGAGATAAGAGATTTTAAAGCCAAGAAACTTGTGTAGGAGGAAAAAGTGCACCAACCAATAATTTTGCTAATCTTGAAAATTGGTCTAGTGTACCTCTGAAGAGAAGCAATGATTTTCTGTCAGGCTGATTTTATTTACTAAAAAAAACCCCAACACCCCCCCCCCCCAAAAAAAAAACAAACAAACAAACCCGTTTTATCTTCACACACAGCCTGTGTGTATCCTATGTGTACTGACACATGCTCACATCATCTCTTTAAAGCCTGATTTATAGGGCTGTGCGAAGCTTTGGGTGGTGATTTCGATTCGGAGGGGATTCGAATCGGAATCGAATCAGGGGACCAATTAAAAGGTCTGAATCGATTTCAAAGCTGTCTGAATCTACAGAAAAGATTTGGAGAGCTTTGATTTTGGCAGTCCCCGCCTGCTGCAGCTGGACCTGAAGCAGGTAAGTAGGGGTGGGGGAGGGTGGGCTGGTGGCGGGGATGGTAGGGGTCTCCCGTGGTCCTCTTTTTCCCCCTCCCCCCGCCCATGGCTGCCTTGCCTGCCCCAGCTCCTGGTACTTAAAAAAAAAAGCCCCACTCACCAGGTGCTGCTGGGTCAGGGACCCACCCCTGCTCTGGCTCTTTAAGAAAAAAAAAAAGAAAAACCCTGGGGAAAAAACAGGAAAAACTCCTGCATTGCCCTTAGGACTTAGGCATGCTTGTGCAAAGCTGCCTATGTGGCCTGGGGCAGTGGGGATCGCTCCTCACCGGCAGGAACGGTATGTCAGGGGGGTTTCTCTCTTTGGTTTTTTTTTTTTTGTTTTTCTTAAAGGGCCGGAGCTGTGGCAGGCGGGGCAGCCATGGAGGGGCTGGGA
>NW_005843101.1:68433-79737 GCF_000455745.1 Alligator sinensis
CAGGGCTTTTTATTTCCAAAGTGCTGGGAGCTGGGGCTGGCGGGGTAGCCATTGCTGGGCTGGGAGAGCAGGCAGGGGGTGGGCCTGGGCTGGCTGATTGCCGAATCTCCAAATCGGATTTGGCCGAATTGAATCGGGACAGTGATTCGAATTACCAAATTGAATCACTGTCCCCCGAATCGGTCGAATCCGAAGCGAATACTAGCTGCTTCCCACAGGCCTACTGATTTGTACTGAAGTTTGTCAGCAACATCAGCACCAATGCTTTACTGTAACTATTTGCATATTGCACTGGCAGTAATGGGAAAACTGGTGGAGACCAGTCATAACTTACTACCTAGCCTTGCTCTGAACTGGATGAAAAACCCTGTATGTGCACAGCTGAGGTATAAACTGTAGTGATAGCTAGGATTCCTTGGCAACCTTCACCTTTCTTGCATGTTAAGATTTGGGCACTGCCATGTCTCAGAAATGATCTAAATATGATCCTGACTATACACTTCACAGACACCTGTAGTCTTCCGGCTGGCTTGGGATTATATGTGTCTGATAATTCCCAAGTGTTCTATTTTGCAGTACTCAAAAAGCACTTGGCAGAATTGTGCAGGGGTTAGAACAGGAATCACTGCTCACTGGTTCTGTTCTTGGCTCTGTAAGTGACTATATGCACCTTGGGCAAATAATGTCTCATTTTCCCTGACCCTGCTGCAAAATGGATAATATCAAATACTTTGGTTCCAGTAGTGCATTCCAATCTCAAATACTGATAGAATCTATAATTCTTTTTTTAAAAACATCATCAGTAGTTATTAAGCCTCATATCACTTAAGGTAAGATAAGAAACTGAAGTCAGCTGCCTTGCCATAAAGCTCTGCAAGAAACCTGGGGGAGAGTTGGAAACAAAACCCAGATGTTGAGGTTTATTGATATATCCAAAGTGCTCCAATAAAGGGTGTTAGTTGGGAGAAGAAAAACCTATAAGAGTTAAATAATGATCCATTTGGGAATTGTGAGGATAAATGAGGACATCCTTACCCCTTCATATTATGAGTTTGTATTTAACATTTGTCACAAATCCTTTAATTATCATTTAAAACTCAATGCGACTGAGTTGTATTGAAATTAAAAATAAACTTTATTTAGTAATAAAAGTTCCATTTTTTCCCCCTTGGTCCTTCAAGGTCATACTGCAGAATAATCTGGTTTAAACACTATTGCATCATTGATGCCTTATGAAACAAAGACAGGGAAGAGAATTGTTTTGTTGAAAAACTAGAAGCTGTAACTACTCTTTACAAGCCCTGGAAGCAGAGTTTTAATGGAAGCTAATAGGCTTTTTTTGAAGAAAGAAAAAAGAGCTTAAAAATTGGAATGTGTTTCGTGTGCGTCAGCTTTGTTAAAATGTTACTTGTTTGTGATTTGGCAAGATCTGAATCTGTCTTAACTTACAGACCAAGCTGTTCCTTACGGAACCTGTGAGATCCTCTGATATAGTATTAGTATTTTAGGAAGTTTGGGGCTCAAGTTGTTGTTGGGTTTTGTTTTGTTTTTTGTACAGACAGGCTATCATGCAATAATTGCTTGAAATATCTGATGAACTTTAGAACTGAAATTAATATTGGTATTGCCAGGGGTCTTACTGTTGTTCCGGATGAAGAAGTCATCGCAATGTACGATGGTTCCCATGTCCCGTTGGAACAAATGAGTGACTTTTATGGAAAGGTAAAAATTATAAACTACATGTGTTTTTAGAAAACAAATGGAAATCATATATAAGAATTGTTTTTTTTTCTTGTTTTAAAAATATTCCTATTAGTTGCATTACTGTAACACCCAAGTGCTTTTTTCTATACACTGTACAAACACAGCGTAATTTCCTACCCTGAAGAATTTATTGTCTAAATTGGTAGACAATGAGTGGGAGAAAGCAAGAATTATCACCTTGCTTTTACAGATAGGAAACGGAAGCATAGAAAGATGAAGGGGCTTGCCCATTGTTCTTTCACACAGCTCAGTTCAGTAACACCAAAAGGCCTGGTGTTGTGTGGGAGGTCTGTCATTTTTTGTCTGCACCCAAGTTATTATTTAGCTAGGGAGGGATGTATTGACCCCTCTAGGGTCAATGAGTGGTGCTGACACATTCCCTTTTAACGTTGTCAGAAGGCATTAAATTAGACCGCGATATGTGAATATCCTGAAAAATGTTTTGTGTTCCTCATGGCATTGTCTTAAAGAAGGTTTGGGGGGATTTTGTTTGTTTTTGCTTTTTTTCCCCCCCTGGTCTTGGCCTGTATGCAGCCTCAAGCCAAGCATGTCTAGTGGCTTTCTACATATTTTTGTGGAGAGGGGTTGGCTTGACTTTTGATTTTTACCATCTCACTTCAAGGAAGCAAAATGTTCTGAAATTGTAGTCTGTTTTGTTAGCTTATTGTATCATTCTTTGTCTTTATACTGTGTACCTTATCTGGAGGGGATGTAGATTGCAAACTCCTTGACAAATGGGTCCAAGAACCTTCACTTGATTTCCCCCCCCACCCTTTTAAACAGCAAAAAACAAACAAACAAAAAAACCCCACCTAGTTTGTGTGTATTTTTAAATGAAATGGTATCCTTATACATCTATGTAATTTTTGGTTCTTAAAAGTCAGACAGCTTTAACTTCATCTGATTGGTTGTTTGATGTTTCCCTTTTGTTAGTGTAAATACTTCTGATTAAGTAGTGGAAACAAAACATTTTTACTTAATAGAACACATTTCATATATAGGACTTCATTTTGGTAAATATTTCTGATGGCTTTTTATTTGCAGAGCTCACATGGAAACACAATGAAACAGTTCATGGATATATTCTCTCTGCCAGAGATGACTCTCCTTTCCTGTGTGAATGAATATTTTCTGAAGAACAACATAGACTATGAGCCTGCTCATCTGTACAAAGATGTCAAGGTATCAGTTTAGCTGAGATAACTGACACTTATACCACTGGTGTTTTTATGGCTGTAAAAAAGCTTGAACCCTCTTTCTCCTTTAGTTAAAAGTCTGTTACGGAACCACAGTTTTACATAGTTGGCTGCAGGGGATTTGTGCTGAGTGGAACCTTGTTGACAGGAGATTGGGAAGGAGGTTTAGATTCAAGAGACTCATTCTTGTGAGAAAAAGTTTGGATCAGCATTTAAATAGGTGCATTTGATGCCGTTCCATATTAGCAAGCAGCATAAGACTACATGGGATTTCTATCCATGTGTACTGTCTGCATTTAGAACCCCCTGCCTCGCCTTGCCTCCCCTCACACACACCTTACCCATTATGGCAGCTTTGAGTGGAGCTCTTCAGCCCTTCTGATTCCTAGAGATGTACCTGGAAAAGACTTAAATCGATAGAGGAAATAAAGAATAACTACATAGGAATATAGCACCAGAGAAGTTCATGGTCTTTCCTCTTGAAGGCAGTTGTGTTGTTTCTAGTCTATTTTTTTACAGCTTTTTTTTTTAACATTTATTATTTTTGTAGTCGGTCCATTTTTACAATTTTAATACAGCCTACATCTCTTGAGCTATGTATATGAGTGGTAAACTTAACTATACATTCCATTGCACTTTCCCTAATGGATGAGAAACATTTTGGCAAACTCTGCAGGTCCCAAGTAACTTTATATTATTTAGCTATCACTGTTTTGGCAGAAGTTCTGAAGTTTCCAAAGCTCTGCCTCTTCTGTAGCTTCTTTCTCCATCTTCTTTTGTTTTCTTGTTTGGCTTTAAGTTTTGGTGTTGTCTTTTGACCGGACCTGGACTGTAGCTACACCAGTGTCAAAATGGTAGTAGTATCGTCTCACTAGGAAGTGTGTTATAGATCCAGACGAGGAAACCAGTCAAATGCTTTTAAAGTTCATTCTAGTTTTGTTTCTTAAGGTTTCAGTTATTATCGTCTGTTCATAAAGCTCATTAAATGACAGGGTAGTTGGGAGTGATCCTAACTGGAAAAGCTATCTGACTAAGATTTCAGTTTCTGTAGGAGAGGAATGCATTGTGCTCCAAAGCTCAACAGAAATTTGGTGTAACTGGGGCTTTCCTAAGGGTTTTAGCCCCATGTTACCTCTTAAGGTTCTCTTTTTGCAATCTTTTGCAATCTTAGCTAATTGACGCTGCTGCTTCAAGTTACACGCTTCCAGGAAGCCTTTAAATTTAGCATCTTGGAAGATAAGCTGCTTTATAGAGCAGTAGTGACGTATAGCTAGCGAACACCTCAAGGGAATAAATTATTTTTTTGGTTGGTTTTTTTTTTAGTTTATGCTAATTATTCTCTTTCCAGTCTGTTTTTTCAAAGAGAATAATTGTTATAAAAGAAAGTTACTTGCATGGTACAGGTGAATAGAGTATTCAGATTTGAAAAGATGTTTTTCTTTGGTCTTTACTGTTAATGCTGTATTGCTGTCCTGACAGGATTCGATTAGGGATGTACACATCAAAGGAATAATGTACAGAGCAATTGAGGCAGATATTGGTAAGTACCAGTGAGATTAAACATGGATAATTTTTCTCTGTGTTTTAATTCTCCTTTTAGCTTTCATCTCCCTTCTAGAATTTGCAATACAATAAAGTTTTTTAGCATTTTACATTTATTTTATAAGATTTTTCTAATTAAATATGGCTTGCTGTGAATGTAGCCAAGTATTCTCTTTGAACTGATGTTCTATGGAATTTTAATATCTTTTACTAGAAAAGTACATTTGCTATGCTGAGCAGACCCGTGCAGTGTTAGCGAAGCTGGCTGACCATGGCAAGAAAATGTTTCTCATCACAAACAGTCCAAGTAGCTTTGTGTAAGTGAGCTGCCACAAAACTTAACTGTACTTCTAAAACATAAAAATGAGGGTAATGTGTTCTGTTGTATTGTAAATGTTAGCTCACTACTGCTGTATTTTATTAATGCTGCCATGCTTTCTGTAGGGACAAGGGTATGAAGTTCATAGTTGGAAAGGACTGGAGAGATCTTTTTGATGTTGTCATTGTACAGGCTGACAAGCCAAACTTCTTTAATGATAAGAGAAGGTGAGTATTTTGCCAGTCTAGTGTGGCTCCAGGAAGCCACTCCATGTAAGGGTGTGGGACATATTACTCTGTGTATAAAATTGTATTTATGGAGGTTTATAAGTGAGATTTCATCAGATACAATTTCTTTTTGAAGTCACGGAAAAATATAAGAATACAAGCCCCTCTGGAGCCTCAACTTCCAGCTTTATATTTCAGATATCCATTATGGGACTGCTGGAGTGAGGAAGCGCTGTTTTCTTATTATTACATCTTGAATGCTTTCCATTTTTCAGTTAGGTTTAGGGGACTCAGCACATTTTCAGGGCTTTCATTCGAAACGTTATTGTTAAGAATCACTTGTGTATTGGGGTAGGCAGGCCTTAAAAGCAAAACAACTTGGTGTGCCTTCTCTGTGCCTATGTACTGGCTTGGTTTTTTTAGAAAGACTTAATTCCTTTACACTTAATACTGTTTAGGGGCAATAGTCTGCCTTTTCTGCAGTATGATTCAGTTAGTCAGTTCCTCTTGGTAGGAGGGAAGAGGGGGAAATGTTACATCTCAAAGCAGGTTCTTTGCCTATATGTATGTCACAGTCATCTACATAGCAGGGGTATCAAACTCATTTGGCCCCACAGGCAGGATGAGGGATGGGTGGCATGGGGCTAGTCCATGGGCCCATGGACCCCCTCCCGCTCTGTTCTACCACCCATGTTGGATCCACTACACGTAGTACCCATTCTGGGACCCACACCATATGCAGTGCCTGCCTCAGCTGGTCCAGGATCCATACTGGATCTTTGATACTCCTATATTAAAGGATCAACTAAAATAGTTGGAAAAATTCATCTTTGCAAGCTTTTGGGTACAAACACCCTTTGTCAGACTGAGGAAGCATCTGCAGTTGGCTTGTGCTCTTTCTGGATGGAATAGAATGGAAGCCAGAAGCCAGTATGTGAGAGTGCCTCAATTTGCATTTTCACTGATGGGCAGTCAGTGGGTAAGAAGCGGGTGGGGAGGTGGGGAAAGAGGATGCTTTCTCAGCCTGATGAAGGATGTTTGTACCTGAAAGCTTGCAAAGATGAATTTTTCCAACTATTTTAGTTGATCTGATGAAAGATATCGGATTTACCCAAAGAACCTTGCCTGCCTATATCCTTAGACCAATACGGCTACAACCTATATCCCTGTATTAAAGAATCTCATCTATATATCATTCCCAATTTTCTTTTTGTTCCCTTCCCAGTTAATACTTGTTGGCTTAGTAGCTGCATACTGCCATCCCTGAGTGGGAGGTCAGGTTCCTGACTTACTCTAGCTAGTTATGGAACTTAAGGGAAAACAACAACTGAGCAAAATTTTTTTAACTTTTTTTATATTTGTATATATAATATTTTATGTATATGAAAGAGATGCAAGATAATGTCTGGCTGTCTGTTGCTATAAATCAAGGCCCAGTAGTTATAAAATACATTTAGATTTATCAGGCCTTAGTTAAAACTTAAACTGATTATTTTGCTGAAAGATTGGCATATGATGAAGCAGTCTCTTCAGCACTGTGACAAGCATGGCAGATGTTTCTTTCTTCTTCTTTTTTTTTTTTTAAGACCTTTTCGGAAGGTGAATGAAAGGGGAGTGTTGCTTTGGGACAAAATTCACAAATTGCAGAAAGGCCAGATATACAAGCAGGTATGTAGACTTCCAGTACATTCTCTCATTGTCTTTATAAATTTCATTTCCAGTTGCTAGAATCGTAAGTCTTTCATAGCATTCATAATTTTTTTAAATCAAATTAAACTGTGGTTGAGAATTATTTGACTAATGGAATGATTGTTGTGGGCTTTCAATATACACATGTAATATACATATTCTGTGTACATTTTTGTAATAAAAATGTTACGTATAATGTGGAATTCGTAGTGTTTCAGTGTGGTTTTTTAAATTTGTTTTTAAACATTTTCTTATTGTTCATGAACAGGAATGTTGGATGCTGTTTTGGTACACACTTTTTTTGTTGTTATTCTGCAGGGTAACTTATATGAATTTTTGAAGCTTACTGGCTGGAGGGGTTCCAGAGTCCTGTATTTTGGTGACCACATTTACAGTGATCTGGCAGTAAGCAATTTCTTTTCCTAATACTATTTCCTGAAAACAAACTGTTTTTTGCTTTTTGTTTTGAAAAGCGATTTAAAACAAGAAGCTCTCATGTTCATGTTTCTAATTATATTTTAAAACAGTGCAATTTGTGGAAGTTAACAAAATTTCACAGAAAAGTGGCTTGAAGCATTGAGAAAACTTAACGTAAAATAGCTTCCAAAGAACGATGATTATATTACCTTGCACCTGCCGCGTAGCTTTTAGCTTGTTTCCAAATTGTCAAGGACAGGAATGCAAGCCCTCATTCTTGAGTCAAATACTGGGTGTATCATTTTTAACCGAGAATAAATACGGATGTCCTACCATACAGTACATTGCTGATTTGGATGACATTTACAACTATCTGTAATGAGAGATGAATGAACTTCTGTTTTGAATTGCAGGAAGCAATCTTCCTGTCACTACTTACAACATCTTGTTTTATGCCGTGCTATCAAGGGCAGCCACATAAAACAAATAAAAGAACAGTTAAGCTGTGGCGTCAAGGTATAGGTTAGTAAAATTATCTTATTTGTGCAGTAAGATAGAGGCAATTAGCTTAATTTGCTACTTAAGATTGTCTTGTGCCTTCCCTTATACTAATGGTTTTCAACATTTTGCATACTGTGTTACAATGGAAGAAAACTTTAGGACCCTCCATTCCATCTTGCCCTGCTTAGGGCTTAGCTCATGCAGCATAAGGTTAGCAGAATCTGGGCCAAAGAGAAAAAAAGAGCAGTTGTATTTTGCATAGGCACAGAGAAGGAGAAAGCGCAGGGAGCTAGTGGCACCTGCCTCATGATAAGACCTGTCAATTGTGGAAGTTTTAGCAGCTAATAGGGGGAGTGTCTTGTGGTCTGTTATGCCAAGGGAGGTTAAGTACATGAATATTGTGGAGCGTTTCCCAGCTGTGTACACTCCCCCGATACCTCTGACCTTATGCCAATAGAGTTCCTTGATGCAGTGTGGCAGGGCACTTGATGTACCTGCCACTTTAAGAGGTCAGTCAGTCTGCTGAGCCACCGGCAGGTGGGGGTCAGGGCTAATTGCAGAGTCATCTGACCCAGGGCAGGCAGCAGGTGAGGCTAGGCCTGATCAAGGGAGTCACCTGATTGCAGGAGGTCTTTGTGTGGCTGCAGCCAAGAGGAAGGGATCAAGGGGCATGCAGCTGGGCTGATGATGGCTGACACTAGGCCGTCTGATAAGGCGGGGTCAAGGAAGGGGTCTGAGAGTGAGCTGGGGGCCAGAGGTGGAGGAGTCAGATAGACGTGGGGCCAGGGAGCCTAGTGGTTGGCAGCCCAGGAGGGGCATAGGGCATCTTGGGGGAAGGCCGGAGAGTGACAAGTAAGATCAGGAAGGCCTGAAGACTGATCCTGGTTAAGATCTGAAACTGCACCCTATTGAGGCAGGTTAGCATGGTGGGGCTGCTTGTGGCAGGGTAGCATCCATGAAATGCCACATATGGGCCACTCCAGGGAAAGGTGAGGATGAGGCACTGGAAAGCCTCAACTCCCACTGCCTTGTGGGTTACTCCATGGAGGGGGAAGGCTAGGGGAACACACCCTGACAGAAAAGCACTTGGCAGGAAAGACCAGGACCACATGGGTCCATTGGCCCAGTGAGGGGCTGGGGAATAGTGTGTGTCCCAGTGAGGGGCCAAAGGATAGCGTGCAGGGCCAGACAGATCAGAGAGCCTGGATAGTGAGGCCTGGTGAGGGGTCTGAGGAATATAGTGAGGCCCAGTGAGCATAGTGGGACCAGAGGGGTCCAGCTGCCTAGCGAGGGGCTGGGATTAGAGTGCAGGACTGGGTGGGTCTGAGGGCCTGGAAAACAGCCGGGAAAGTGGAGAACTAAAATGGTCCAGGACAAGGGACCAAAAGGTACTGGCAGCCCAGGGAGCGGTTGTGTGAGACTTAAGGGTCTGAGGGGCCATAGAAGAGACTGAGGGGTCTGGCAACCTGAGTGGGGCCAAGAGGGAGATCAAGGGTCTGGCAGCCCAGGAAGGGGCTGTGCGAAGAGACCCAAGAGGTCTCAAGGCCCAGAGTATGGCTGAGAGGGGCTGAGGGGTCAGAAGGCCTAGTGAGGGGCGCTGTCAGCAATTGGTAGAACATCTGTAAGGATGCCATCTGCGAGGCATGATGTAGGGGAGGTATGGAGCCATGCAACTGGCCCATATGGCCAGGACCACAATCCGAGTGATTATTATCAGGGATCCTGATTTTCCCCAATTAAAATATCACAAATTCTCTGATTTTTAAGACCCCCCCAAATCCGGGATTAAAATGAAAAGCCCCTCACTCTACCCTCCTCCTTTCCCCCCCCAGCCCTGCTGGTGCCCCTCGCTTCCTGCCCTCCTCAGCCCTACTGGAGGGGGGCGCACAGCTTGCAGGACTATGGGGCTAGGGACCCGTGTCCACAGCCTCTTGCCCCCAGCAGGAGGTGGCGGCTGCTGCAGTGGAGCAGAGCATGGAGAAGTTGGGAAGTTTCCTTTGCGCCACCAGAATCAGTCCTCTGATTTCGGAAAAGCAGAATTTGAAGTGTATTTTTAAAAATTTTGTATCATATGTTAGGAGGGCCTGACAACCATGTGCTTTGGATTTCTGCTTACATATAGGAAGCAATTAATTTGATACCCTTGTATGGCTAAAGAATTGTAAGAAATTTTTCATTTACATTTTGCTATCCTTGTTGGTAAATAGGATTTGACTCTGAAGCATGGCTGGCGCACTGGTGCCATTATTCCAGAGTTACGATCAGAAATTAAAATCATGAACACAGAGAAATACATTCAAACCATGACCTGGCTACAAACCCTGACTGGATTACTGGAGCACATGCAGGTTTGTATGCTTTTAAATAGGTTTTATTTAGCAGAGGGAATTCAGCCAATTCTTCCAGTTACAATTCAGGTTACAAGTGTTTTCTGTCTGATTTTAAATCTTTTACATTTAAGCCTTTAAATCTGATTGTAGATGAACAAAAATTGCAAGAAGTATTGAATTTTATTCAGCTAGTTTCTTCACAGGTTCTAATGGGTCTCAAAATATACTGAGCGGAAGCAAAAGCAACAAAATAATGTTGTATTTTAAGGCTTACTCAGCAAAAACTCTTTTTCTTCAAGTCTGTCGGTAAAAGAATCTGTGTACGTACCATGGCCTTCAGCTTGTGTTTGGTGGGTAGGGCATAACAGATTTCTGCATATTTCTGTTTCTCTGATGATTGCATTTGATGCTTGCCTACCTTCAAACTTTTTTTCCAGTGTACAAAGACTCTCAAGCAGCACTTTTTTATAAATGGCATGTTCAGTTACTTGATATCTGTATTTTTGTTCAGGTCCACAGAGATCCAGATTCTCAAATGGTTTTAGAAGAATGGAAAAAGGAAAGAAAAGAAATGAGGTAAGAAATGAACTTTCTTATATTTGGGTGTTCTTAATGATACTTGAAAATGTTAATATCAACCTCTTCAGTAGGTTTCTGGTTTGGAATTTCCCAGTTTCTTTTCCTCAGCAATTGATATTCTCTGTTCTAGTTACTGATAGCCATGCATCTCATTTCTTTCCTCTCTTCTATCTACCTCTCCTGCAGCTTTTGTCTCTTTCTACAGACCCCGTGAACTTGCACACCAACTGCAGAGCTTTGTCATGGTTTTTTTTCCTCCTACCCCCACAGTACATACATTATGATCCCACACATAGCTTGATGTTACCCTGATACTGTTTTCACCCTCCACAGTCCTGATTTTGTAGTTTTAAATTCTACTGTGTTTCTCTGTGCCTCTTCCATGTTCAATTTGTACCCATTGCTAACAGCTCCATAGATTAATTTTCGTCTAATTTAAAACCACATTTCTGAACTGAGGGAGCAGCACTTAAATTTCTCTTAAATGTTATAGCATCTGACATCAGATATTTTGTGAGGGGGGAGGAGTTCACATTTTTTAAAGGATGCAAACAACCCCACTTCTCTCAAAAGAAAGGGAGATTGGTAATAGCATTACAGCAGTTGGCTAAAGAGCATTGGTAGGAAAGCCTTTGGAACCAAGAAGGCTCCTGCCAGTCCTCTTTAGGTGGAAAAACGGTGACTGGGGTAGATGGGATGGAATGCAAGAGCTCAAGAGTGAGATTTGCAAAAGCAGGAAT
>NW_005843101.1:79747-94837 GCF_000455745.1 Alligator sinensis
ATGCAACTTCAAGGCGGAAGGAAAGGCTTTGTCTGGTCAAATGGGAAGAAAGGGGTCTTGTCTCCTTTTAAGGGATCTTTTCTTTCTTATGTGGGGAAGTAAGGCAGGGGGTTCTTCACCTGAGCTGAGAGTTGACCAGAGGTGCTCAGGTAAGCCATCATCCTTGCACACCAGAGTTGTATATAATTACTTTTCCTGCCCACTGGAGCGCTCTCATACCCTGATGAGCAACTCCTTCCTGCAAGATCACAGCAGGACCAGGTTTTGTGTCCTGCTGTGAGCACTGGACTGAGACTGAAAAGGAGTGTACTTCCCTTATTGCTAGATTGACCAGGGCAGGGTGGGTCTCTTTTACCTTCCCCAAAATAGCTCCTGGTTGGGTAGGTTAGGGAATATGGTTCAATTTACTGCAGCTTAGCAGGTATCATTGCAGGTACTCCATTCTACAGTGTATCTAGTTTATTAAGAAACTGGAGGTGGAAGTGCATTTTGGAGAAGGAACTCATTAAAGAAGCTGGGGAGCAGGGTTATGGCTTCTAACAGCTGGTACAGTGAAGAGGCTTCTAACAGCTGGTACAGTGTTTCTCCAAACTCTCAACTCTCATACAGGGGGAGTCAGTGAGGTCACAAACAGGCTACGACTCAGTGATGGGTGGGACAAGAGAGGAAGGAATGATGACTTTTGTGTTGGTCATTGCTAGATATCTCCCAGCTGATGACTCTGGCTTCCTTGCTTTTTCTTTCCCCCCTATCCTGGAAAAATGGGAATTATTAAGAACTTGACAACGACAAAAGCCTTCTCTTCTCCAGCCCCGCAAAAATCAGAAATCTGACACAATTAAGATTTTGTGTAATGCCAGTGAGGTCAGTGGCAATTTTGATGTTTGTTTCCATAGAAGCAAGATCAAGTTCTTAGGGTAGATTCTTAATATTATTAATAAATAAGTAACAGAATGTCAGGGAAACTTTTTGAAGCGAGTTTAAGTGGCTTGCACACGGCGGCAGTGGCCACCATTCTGCATATGGCTGCTGGGGGTTTTCAGTTACTGGAATTTTTACATAACTGGCAATCCCTTTACCCTTGGGATGCCGGGTAACAGAGATTTTACTGTATGTATATATTATGTTACCAGTTCTGATAATTTCAGATGCCACTGAATTAGTAGTAGCTGGTAAAAGGTGCTTATTTTTTTAATTTTTTTCCTTTCTCCTCTGTCTTAATTTTTCCTTTTGTGACAGGGAAACTACCAAGAACTTCTTCAATTCACAGTTTGGGAGCTTATTCAGAACTGACCAGAATCCAACCTATTTTCTACGGCGGTTGTCTCGATTTGCTGATATTTACATGGCATCACTGAGTTGTCTCTTGAACTATGATCCCAACTACACATTTTATCCAAGGAGGACTCCTTTGCAGCATGAGCTCCCTGCCTGGTCAGATCAGCTGTGTACCGGTACATTCAGAATACCTTTCCTACAAGAGATGCTTCAGATCAAATGAGTGCTGGGCTTGTCCATCACTGTCATTAGTCCTCCCCACCAATGAGTGCATCTACCCAACTCATTTTATCAGAATGTAGATGCCCTTCTGTAAAGCATCTAGTGAAGTAATTCTCAACCAGGGGGCTGCAGCACTTTGGGGTGCAGTGAGACCCTTTTAAGGTGCCATAGAATATTAGCGCTCTTAGGTGTGCAAACACCTACACATGATTTGCAAGATAAAACCAGGGATTTTAAATAGGAACCCGTAGTTTCATAAACGTTCTAATTTATTGTGGTCTTTCTGAGTTATTTGCAACAGAAGTGTCGTTCTATCATTGTGAAAGCTAAGAGCTGGCATTTTCCAAGGGGTGCCTTCAGTCTAAAAGCATTGAGAAACACTCATCTTGCACATCCATATTGCCTATCTTGATCTGGTCTACATTAACAGACCAAGAATGTATGCATTATTGGCCTCTTCTCTTCTCTATGTGAAACTGCTCTTAAAAGTGGAGTTCGTTACATTTGCACATGGAGGGGAACATTGACCTCCAAGAATGTTAGCTGGAAAAACAGATTTTTTTCCCCATAGCAAAACTCCTCTCCACATCCTTCTGGTTTACAGAGACAAAAATGTTTCTTTCCTTTTGGTACTAGAGCTCCACCTGGTGACTCTGATTATATTTTAACATGATAGAAAATGTTGAAGTTCATTTTTTTAAATTCAGAGCACTATTGTCCAGTTGACTGTGAGGTGGGAGGGTCAGGTATAGTGTAGTATAGTAACTTCCCTTGCCATATTTCAAAGTGTAATGGCTTTTAATCATGTTCTACAGAGAGCAGGCCTATGCTGTAGTCACAACAATGATTGCATTGCAGTGCATTGTAGAGACTGCACCTGAGCTAGCTTTGAATTAGCTAGTTCAGGAGCCAGTAGGAATGTAGCCTCCATAGCACAGAGCTCAGCACAGGCCTTAGGCTGTGGTAGGTTCTGGGGTAGGTTTTCAACCCTGCACTGAGTTGTGCAGTGCTGCAGCTAAACAGCTTTGAGTACCCGAGCTAGTTTGTTCAGAAGTAGCTCAGGTGTTTCTATAATATACTGCAGTTACAATAGGGATCGCAGTGTGGACATACTCTGAGATTCATAGCTAAGAGGCTGCTTTTTCTGTCTGTGTGCATTTATGTTAGCATAGCATCATACTTTGTTCCACCCATGACAAAAAAAAAATGTAAGCTTTGTCCATGTACAAGTGTGACTAGTAATACTTTTTAACTTTTGTGGTCAGCTTAATGCACCTTGAATGAACATAATTTTCAGACAGTGCTGAACCACCTGCCCTCTGGTGTGTGGAATTATGCATCTTTTGAAACCTGGGAACCATAGTTCTCCATGAAAGACTGCATTTGAACACTAAATCAACATGCAGCTTTTTGCCCATTGTTGAATGTCTTATAATGTTTTATATGTATTTATGAAAATGGTTTTATGTAACCTTTGAAATTTCAAAAGATGCGCATGACTGGCCAAAGGACTTTAAGACAGAGAAAACTGAAAAGCAAAATATCTAATTAATTTTTTAAAACTGTCGAAGTTGAGGTGAGAGACTAATTGGATGGAGTGAAATAACTTTGACTGTATGGACTAGCAAGAATATTTATTTAAAGTACTGATGTCCTATGTTAATAGATGAGCAGGAACTTCACACTGTACAGTTCTTGATGTTTCAAAGACAACTGAAGTTTACCTGTATTTCGCACAAAGGAAGCATCTTATGACACGTTTCCTGAAACAGGCACTTTATTAAACCACTAGAGAAGTGTTTTCTATCTGGGGTCTTTTCCCTGTTCTGTGACCAAAGGAGAGCTTTCTCTCATCAGTGCTTCCCTACCCAACCATTTCAGGACCTCCATAGTTTGATTCAATTTAACCCTTTTAAAAATATATTTTATCTGTTAAAGTTTCTAAATTTTAAGTAGTATCTGAAAATATAACTAGTAAATTGTATACAGCAAGAATTATTCTTCATTTCCTTTTAGGGCATAATTTGCTTCCAACCATGATCATCAGGTAAATGAACTTTTGCTGACCAAAAGGTGGCTTTTTTTTTTTTTTTTAAATCATTTTTCCCTTTCCTTCTTCCCTTCCACCCCTGTCCCCCTCCTCCCCCAGCCTTTTTCATTCATCTGTATTTGTGTGTCTGGAATGTTTTTCACATGCAATATTTTTCAAATTCTAAAAAGCATGTTTGCAAAGTGAAGGTTGTATTTTAAAACTGCTTGTATAATTCCAAATGTCCTGGATGCTTGAAGTAAATTTGTTGCTGGCCTGGATATAATATTGGATATAATATTGGTTATAATATTCTTGTTCACAGTTTTCTCAAGCTTGTTTTCCAAACCTGAACACCACCCCCCCCTTGAAATGCATGAGTTTTAATTTGCTGGGGAGGAGGAGAAATCTCCATTGATCCTTAGTCTAGCTTTACCAGGTTTGTTGTTGCCTAGATTATACAAGATCTCTTTAAGAGAAATCTATTTTGTATGCTGAAATTTGTGGGTGGCAGAATCCCCAATTTAGTTTTCAGTACTTTATTATCATAATGCTAAGCTAGAACAGAAACTTGATTTTACTGTACATAGCATCTTTCATACTCCAGGGATCTCAAAACACTTTTCCAATGATTGTATTCTAGAGTATAACTAGTTAATGAAGCAATGAAGGCACTATGCTTTTTCCATCTGACTGAATGGTGAATGTTATATTTAAAAATTGTGCATTGTCACAACTTTTTGGTGCTTATGCTCTTGATGTTGACACTTAACGTTTAGTTTCTTTAAATCTGGTTTAAAAGTCAGTCCTGATATACTGGTCAAGTGTTAAACAAGAACAATTAAATAGATATTGTGTGGGAATATTTTGTTAGTAATTCTGTACTGTGCATTGTTTCAAGTCTAATTTCATAAATTGGTAAAATATTATTGTTCATCGCTATTGAGAGCTGTGAGAGAGCAGTTGTTTAAATTTTTAGCGTGTTGCCTGATTTCTTTAATATATACTACACACAAGTTTTAGTGGTGGGGGATTCATATTTTTCAGCAAACAGTAAACATGAGTTTGACAAGTTTATTAAGTAGTCATATTTACATTTTCAGTGCTAGAATACTTTTCTTATTTTGGCATAACTTTAAAAATGCTTAGTTTTTCTAACTGTCTCAGCTCTTTAACTATGTAGCTCTGCTTTCTGTGTTAATTACTTCTTTAACACTTCCATTGCTGACTTCACGCAGATTTTACAGCATGTTTAAAGGACAGTGTCCCTTTTAATTTTTGAAGTTTATTTCAGGTGAACACCAAAATGAGGTGAATTGTTTATATCTAATCTAAATTGGTAATCCAGAAAATTTAATCTTCTGATCTAGAGGAAAAATAAAGTTTGGTTAATAAAACTGTATAAGAGTGTAACCATTATGATAAACTATTTAATTTTGCCACAATAAAAAGTTCTTGTGTTTTATCTTTTTTTGTTCCTGTAAGAGTCTTCAATTTTATTTGTCCAGTGAGGACAATAGGGATGGGAAACTGGCAAGTTTATTAACTAAGTGGGATTTCTTATTCTTTAATGGTGGTAGTTGGAAAAGGAAAGAGAGGGAATGACAAAAAGAATGTTAGTTTCCAGCTCCTTCCTTCAGTCACCGACGCTTTTAAACTTAGGATGTCAATACTTATGCCTGATCTGGTGCATCAAAAAGTGCTGGGCCGATGTGGCTTTTGTAATGTGTGAGGTTTGTTTGTATAACCTGCATCTTAGGTTATGAATATTTTATTTTCATAAAAGGAAAACTTTGCTATAAAAATGAGTTATTGTAGAAGATAATGCCAGTATGTGTCGTAAGAATTAACATTTAATATCAATGGCCATCTTTGATATAGTGTACCTAAAAAAGGTGGCAGCTATTGTCCATTTAACACTTATGTGAAACGTAGAGTATTTGTATCAGCTTAATCTATATGAACAATGCAGAGGATGACTTTCACTCTTTACAAACCTCTTAAGATGAATGTGAAAGGCAGAACAGATGGGGAACAATTTTTTTTTTAACAAGTAATCATACATGGTCTACATTTCCTATTAGTTCTGATGTGATGAATATTTCCTCCCCTTTCCAAAGATGACAAATTCTGAATAACGTGAAACCAGGCATATACCATATTTGCATCTTCATTTACTTCAGTTTGTACAAGGAAGAACAGTAATGACAAAAGCAAACAATTTTAAAAATGAATGTCTTAATGCTATTAAGGGTTTAGGTTGTAGCCGTGTTGGTCTAAGGATATAGGCAGACAAGGTTCCTTGGGTGAATTTGATATCTTTTATTAGACCAACCCAAATGGTTGGAGAATAGTTATTAAGCAAGCTTTCGGGTTCAAAAACCCTTCGTCAGGCTCAGGAAGCTGCAGCAGTTGGTGTGTGCTCTTCCTGGATGGAATGAAAAGTAAACAAGCCAGGGGCTGGGCTGGGGAGTCAGTTGCCAGGCAGATTATAATGTATCAAAAATCCAATGTCTATGTTTAGTCCCTGATCTCTAGTATCCAGCAGGTTGATGAAATGGAGCTCATAGGCTCATCTCTGGGATGTGTTGTGTAAATTTCCCTTGAGGATCAGGACTGAGAGATTGGAGAGAGTGTGGCCCTCCTGTGAGAAATGTGCCCCCACCGGTAATTGGGTGTTTCTGTCTTTGATGGATTTCCATCAGTCACCATCCCTCCATCCGACTTTCTTTAGAATACTCCAACACCAACATCCCCTTTTTAGACACAAGGATCAGTATCCAGAAGGGTAAAATACAGACCACAGTATACAAGAAACCCACAGACCAACATACATATCTGCACAGAACCAGCAATCACCCGAAACACACCAAAAAAGCTGTGATATACAGCCAAGCCCTCAGATACCACCGCATCTGTACTGAAGAGAACACCCGGGATTGCCACCTCACCAATCTCAAAAAGGCTTTCACCCAGCAAGGACACTCCTCCAGAGAGGTAGATCGCACGTTTGAAAGAGCCACCCGGATACCACGTGAAAAACTGCTGCAGTACAGAAAAAAACCCCCAACAAATCGCACACCGCTGGTTATGACATATCACCCATCCCTTGAACCTGTACGGAAAATCCTCAAAAAATTGCAACCCATATTAGAAAAAGACCCTATTCTTAAAAAGATCTTCCCAGAGCCACCCATCCTAGCCTTCAGACAAGCACCGAACCTCGCCAACCTCATCACCAGAAGCAAACTTCCTCAACCCCAGAACACACCAAAAGGATCCAGACCGTGCCATGACAAGAAATGCAAAACCTGCCCCCACATCTCCACCACCCCCACTATTACTACACCCCACAACAGCCATCAGCATCCCAGGATCTTACAGCTGCACCTCCAGGAATGTAGTATACCTCATCCAATGCACCAAATGCCCTGATGGAAGATATGTAGGAGAGACCAGACAACAACTGCACACCAGAATGAATGCACACCGGAAATCCATCAAAGACAGAAACACCCAATTACCGGTGGGGGCACATTTCTCACAGGAGGGCCACTCTCTCTCCAATCTCTCAGTCCTGATCCTCAAGGGAAATTTACACAACACATCCCAGAGACGAGCCTATGAGCTCCATTTCATCAACCTGCTGGATACTAGAGATCAGGGACTAAACATAGACATTGGATTTTTGATACATTATAATCTGTCTGGTAACTGACTCCCCAGCCCAGCCCAGCCCCTGGCTTGTTTACTTTTCATTCCATCCAGGAAGAGCACACACCAACTGCTGCAGCTTCCTGAGCCTGACGAAGGGTTTTTGAACCCGAAAGCTTGCTTAACAACTATTCTCCAACCATTTGGGTTGGTCTAATAAAAAGATATCAAATTCACCCAAGGAACCTTGTCTGCCTTAATGCTATTAAGTGTTTTTGGCTTAAGCTCCATGTTTACCACATCTAGATTCAACCCCAAGACAAAGCGGAGCTATAGCGGCAAAAGAATAGCGGGCATATACCAATTAAGGTCAACGGGAGGAATGCCTGTGTGTTTCTGAAGAGGTAATATCTGTTATAGAAGGGCGTGAGTTGTGAAATAGTTGCCAGGTGGACTTTGGGAAACGGTCATCTTGGGCTGTTATCTGGCAAATGCTATGTTCTTAAACTTTGATATGTTTGAGGAAGAAGAATGGGATCTGCTTAACTCTGGTAGGTCAATTCAGATCTTTATATTTTTGCATTTTGACATGTGAAGTTTGACCTATATATTGATATAATCCAACTCACTATCTCATAACACCCTGAGCTACAGTTTAAACTAAAGGAAAGAGAAGGAATAACAGAAAAGGAACATTAGTTTCTGCCGCCTTTGTTCAGTCACTTTCCCTTTTAAACTTAGGCTCTCAATACTCGCACTTGCTTTGATCCCAAAACAAAATGAAGGCATAAAGGCAAAAGAACAATTTAAGTTTTAAACTTAAATTGTTGGTGTGATTGATTATTTTAAATGTTGTACTTTGATCATTTTGGAGATGATTCACGGTAAATGTTGGGTTGTGTTGGTTTTTTTTTTTGTTTTGTTTTTTTTTTTTAAACCCCATAGACAAGCCACTCACAGTCTAATTCTGTAAGTTCAGTCTTCAAAACTGATCTTGAGGACCACCTGTCACAAGCTGCTGTTCATCAGAATCCTGTAAAATATAAATTTTAAATTCAGTTTTTGACTCTATTGTCCAATATATGTTTTATCTGACAGTGAGTTATTTTATTATATACAGTATGTATATTCCTATGCATGTGCACCAGGAAAACTAAAACCTAGGCTAAAATTTAAACTTCACTCCAAATTCTTGACTAGATATCCTGCCAAGATGCTTTATCTTGTATCCAGAAAGGAATTTATGCCCTTTGAGTCTGCTCATGATAAAACAATAGGCAAGGGAAAATTGTCTTCAACCCTGCATTCCGTTGAAGTCAACAAAGGCGTCAGTGGGATTTAAGTTTGTGCTTGTATGCTCTTCTGAACTGAGCAATAAGGATTAACACCACTTACCTTTGGTCTTCTTAACTCTTCCCTGCAAATCTTTTAGGGTGCATATATAGTGCCTCCCATTCCTGTTACCAGAGCCAACCCAAGCAGGGGGCAGGGCCCGGGGCAAATCAGCCCATGTGGGGTCCTGCCCCCTGCTCCAGGGGGATGGGGGGTAGTGAGGGGCTGGATGCGAAGCTGGCAGTGGCAGTGTGGAGTTGCTGCAGCCACTCCACCCAGCTCTGCGGGGCCCCCCAAAGTGCAGGGCCCAGGGTGGTCGCCCCAATTCACGCCCCCCCTAGGGACAGCCCTTTCTGTTACAAATGTCCACGGTTTTCACACCACATTTACCAGAAATACTTTGTACAAAAGTTGTATGCATGTCTCATAGGAAAAATACTGAGTGAAAATTCCTGTTTGTAACATGGAGTCAGTACAGAAAAGGCTGCAAATGGGTGTTTCCAGCAGAGGTAAAGAGATTGGCCTCAAAAAGAGGTGTGTTCTACATATTTTTCATCTTTTGTTACTGCTGTAGCAATAATGGAGAGAATGATGTTTCACAGAGACAAATCACTACTAGCCACCAGTATTTTAACTGGAGTCCCTCTGCAGAGCAAGATTGGTCTAGTAGCCTGCAGTTCTGGTACTAGTATCACAGTATTATTTTGGGGGCAGCACAGTTAACAGTAGGTAACTGTGTAAGAAGCGTGGACATACTTTCCCTGTTCTAAACTAATGCCTTTTTGATACAATTAATTATCTTCTCTTTCTGTGATCTTAAGCTAGCTACTTCAGTTGGAAACCACGCTGAAAACTTACAGAAAATGGATCGTAGGTAGGTTCTGGTGGAGCAGTTGCAGTAGAACTTTCATATGAGGGATTTGTAATGTTTGAAGGCTGTGAATTGTCCAGTGCTGTTGCATCAATGTCATCTATAGACTGCAGAAAACCACATACACCTCATTAGATTCCATCATTCTGTTATCAAATGAAGCATTCAGAGTTTCACTCCTGGCTGTGCTTCATGTGACTAAATAATTCATATTGCTATGTCTGGAGGCAGTATGGGCTAGTGCAGCAGGTGCAGAATTGAGACCTGAGTTCTGGTTTGGGCTCTGTTGTATGATTATTGGGCAAGTGGTTTTGTTCTGGACTTCCCCCTCCTCCCCCACTATCTGTCTGCAGATGCTTGTTAGCACAGGAACAGTGTCTAGCAAATGGGGCTTCACTCCAGTCTTGGATACTACCCTATTTGAAATATGTTTCCCTTTATTTAATATTGGCATTTCTAAAAGAGTTGATGTGTTCTGTATACAGGGTTAGAAGGGAGAGGAGCTCCTGACCATCTCCAGGAAGATTTTTTTCTAATGAACTGCTGCTTTCACCTTGTGTTTTTGACAAGGTGTCAGAATGACTGCTTGTGCTTTCTTTCACCCACACTTACCCCATTTTGGGTAACCTGCGCTGAACAGCCCTATTGTTGCTGGTTTGTTTCCAGTGAAGGAAATGTGCAAAACAAATGTGTTTTAGTTGACTGTTACAATTTTTCCTCTATGTTTCAGAAGCATAGCAAACAAATGCTTTAATGTTTAAAAAACTCTGGCCTTTTTTTTCTATTGAAGGGTAGTTCAAATAAACACCGTGGACAAGTCCAGAGGAATGTCTTTTAACATCAAAATATATGGGGAAAAGAGAACGGGTTCTAGTAAGAAACCGTAATTAGACTTTCAAATGAACTCTCTCTCTGTAGCACCTTAGGACGCTGACAGAAGTGACACTTGTTGTACGATCAGCCCCCTGCATGGCTGTAGAGTGCTTTCTATGATGTGATGTGTGCTCTAAAGTAGAGCGCCTCGGAGAACTTTGTTCCCTAGGTCAGTTTCTCAGCATGATCAGGGCTGGCTGATGCAACCCATTCCTGCCCTTGGTGCTGTTTGCAGAAAGGGAGGAGGAAGGAGCTGTGAGCTCAGGTTTGCCTGACCTGCGCTGGATGGGGGGGTGGGTGGGTTGGAGCCCTCCCAGCCCCCTCCCCCTCCAGCTCAGGTATGGCAAATCCCAGCTCACTTACCCACCCCTATACCCCCTCCCTTCCTGCAAACAGCACCAGAGCTGGGGGGGGAAGGGGGGGCGGGGCTAGGGGAGAGAGTCTGCAGGCGGGCAACTCCTCCCTGGACTGGCTCCCTCCCCTGCCTCATGGCACTTTATGTGAAGCACCAGGAATTAGAGTGGGGACCTGCATGCTTGTCAGGGCTGTTAGAGAATACAAGTTTTAGGCAAGTCTGTTGCGCCTTATGGAGTCTTTCTGGAATGACCAGATCCCCAGCAAATGCAGATTTATTCTGGGTCAGACAAGTGGGCATGCTGTTTCCCCACAGTGTATGTGGCCTGGTCTTCAAGAGGCCATTACTCGCCTCTTTCATGTTTAATCTCTGGCAGCTGGAGGGAGCAGCCTTGTTATGCCCTAGAAAGCAGAGACTGCGTATCTCTTGCCCTGTCTTTTTTTGGGAAGCAGTACTGAGAGTCTCCTGGTGCAGGTCACTGGTTTGTATGGGCAAGGCTGTTATTACAGTTCCCTTGAAAGTTTTTGCGTCTCTGTTTAGGAGCAGATTAAAATTTACAAAAGCAAAGCTAATCAAACCTCCCTCTACTGGGGACCTTGAAGTGCATAGGTATATATTTTTAAAAGGATCACTGGAGACAGATGTCAGTGGATAGAAATCATATTCAGGCATAGCTGCTCATATTTTGGGTATGAGATACTGATCCCTGCTCATGGTCAACTCCAACCCTCTTTTCTGCCTCCTACCTTGAAATGCTGGAAGCCACTGGTTCTGTTCTTGAGTCTGAAGTAAGTGTACCCAATAAACACCATGATTCCAATAAGCAGGATGGTGGCAAAGAAGATTCCTGTTCCAGATGCAGCATGTAGAGAACGCTAGTTAAAGAGACAAAAACGGTGAATTGTGGAAGCTCTGCTGAGCATTGTTCAAAAGCAGAGTTGTATATAAAAATGCTGGTTTTGGTAGAGTTCCAGGGCTGCGGAGGAGGCAGTGACACTATATCTAGGCCCTGACTTGCATTTCTATTTGAACTTCCAGCTTCATAGTAACCAGGACTCATGGTTGATATCTTTTATTAGACCAAGAACTTTTACAGTCTTTTCTCTGATGCCTGAAGAAGGGTGTTTGTGCTCAAAAGCTTGCAATTAAAGAATAGATTTTTGGAAAAAACAAAAGGTCTAATAAAAGATATCACCTCTAACACAACTCCTGATTGCTTTTTCCTTTAGACCAATATGGCTACAACCTGGATACCTGACAGCTTCATAGTAGGCATTTGTCTGTCTCGCAAGACAATAGGTTTATGCTGAGCGAGACATCGCCTCACTGAAGGTAATCCTTGCTTGAAAATAAAGTGAAGCTGGAGTGACCTCTCCAGGGCACAAAAGCCTGGGCAGTGTATATGGAGACACTGAGCTGCCCACCCACCAATGTCCCCCTCAGCCTTGCTGGCTTCATAAACAAACATCGAACAAAGTCCCATCTATGCTGCCCTGAAAAAAATCCCCTGATTGTGATAAAAAAACAAAGGTCTCTTTTTACCCTACTTTAACTAGACAAATGGTACATGGAGCACCATCCACTCTGCTCATGAATATTTGCGTTCTGTGAAGAAATTACTGACAATTCTATAAATGGCCTTTTAAGTTGGTATGTTCAACGGTGTTTAAGAGTTAGGTACCCAAAATGCACTCAAATTCCAATGAGAACTGGATGCCTAATTTCCTGAGGCTGCTTTGAAAATTCCTGCCAAAGTAGAGGTGATCTAGACAAACTGCTGACCATCCTTCGTTCTTGTTGGCCCCTCTGGAAGTGCGGAGGGTTTGATTCTGATGCTTCCCTAGTAAGTGTTTAGCTTTATGGCCTAGTAAAAAAAACAAACAAAAACAACCCAAACAAACAAACAAATGATTAAACTTGCTCTGGGGAAACCCCCCACCCTGCAGTCATTGCTGCTAAGTCATCTGGAAATTTATTTTTAGTCATACAACATTTAAATAATACAGCTAGACTTTGTTAAGACATTGACAATATGTTGGTGCCAGTCTAGCTAGTGAAATGGGGTGACACACAACATGACATACTGCTACAATGCGCCTGCTATAAATTTCCTATAAACTTGACTTTTTTTAATCCTGTTTTTCCCCTCTCTCATGCTATTTTGCATTTCCAGAGATGGCAGGCAAGAAGGGATTTTTGCAAACCAAGTTTAGTTATAGGGAATAGGGCAGGGGGATGGTAGTGAAGAAGAAAAGAAAAAAAAGGTGGACTGTTAAGTATCAATACAACAAATACACCTGTAACCCCCCCTAATGACAGAGCCAGAGTTCTGTAGTGTCAATGGATATGTTCCAGTTTGCTGGGTGAACGGCAGAAATGGAAAAAAAAATACTTTGGGTGGCAGTGCTTGTGGTTTAGGCATGACAGCCAATTTCTTCTTTCAGAAGTCCTTACAAAACAGTCCAGATCTCCCCTCTTTTTGTGAGCAGGCACACACCACTCCTACACCAATTCTACCTTGAAGTCACGAGTAGCTCAATTACTGGGGGCATGAGGTTTCATTTGCCTGCAATCTGGTCTTAGCAGCCATCAGTAGGTGCCCTCAGAACTCTTTATAGTAACTACTAAGAGGGGTTAGGGACATTCAGGGCACATACAAACCAGCAGAGATAGTAGCAAGCTAATTGCTTTCTCTGAAGGGAATGGCTACAACCTGGATACCTGACAGCTTCATAGTAGGCATTTGTCTGTCTCGCAAGACAATAGGTTTATGCTGAGCGAGACATCGCCTCACTGAAGGTAATCCTTGCTTGAAAATAAAGTGAAGCTGGAGTGACCTCTCCAGGGCACAAAAGCCTGGGCAGTGTATATGGAGACACTGAGCTGCCCACCCACCAATGTCCCCCTCAGCCTTGCTGGCTTCATAAACAAACATCGAACAAAGTCCCATCTATGCTGCCCTGAAAAAAATCCCCTGATTGTGATAAAAAAACAAAGGTCTCTTTTTACCCTACTTTAACTAGACAAATGGTACATGGAGCACCATCCACTCTGCTCATGAATATTTGCGTTCTGTGAAGAAATTACTGACAATTCTATAAATGGCCTTTTAAGTTGGTATGTTCAACGGTGTTTAAGAGTTAGGTACCCAAAATGCACTCAAATTCCAATGAGAACTGGATGCCTAATTTCCTGAGGCTGCTTTGAAAATTCCTGCCAAAGTAGAGGTGATCTAGACAAACTGCTGACCATCCTTCGTTCTTGTTGGCCCCTCTGGAAGTGCGGAGGGTTTGATTCTGATGCTTCCCTAGTAAGTGTTTAGCTTTATGGCCTAGTAAAAAAAACAAACAAAAACAACCCAAACAAACAAACAAATGATTAAACTTGCTCTGGGGAAACCCCCCACCCTGCAGTCATTGCTGCTAAGTCATCTGGAAATTTATTTTTAGTCATACAACATTTAAATAATACAGCTAGACTTTGTTAAGACATTGACAATATGTTGGTGCCAGTCTAGCTAGTGAAATGGGGTGACACACAACATGACATACTGCTACAATGCGCCTGCTATAAATTTCCTATAAACTTGACTTTTTTTAATCCTGTTTTTCCCCTCTCTCATGCTATTTTGCATTTCCAGAGATGGCAGGCAAGAAGGGATTTTTGCAAACCAAGTTTAGTTATAGGGAATAGGGCAGGGGGATGGTAGTGAAGAAGAAAAGAAAAAAAAGGTGGACTGTTAAGTATCAATACAACAAATACACCTGTAACCCCCCCTAATGACAGAGCCAGAGTTCTGTAGTGTCAATGGATATGTTCCAGTTTGCTGGGTGAACGGCAGAAATGGAAAAAAAAATACTTTGGGTGGCAGTGCTTGTGGTTTAGGCATGACAGCCAATTTCTTCTTTCAGAAGTCCTTACAAAACAGTCCAGATCTCCCCTCTTTTTGTGAGCAGGCACACACCACTCCTACACCAATTCTACCTTGAAGTCACGAGTAGCTCAATTACTGGGGGCATGAGGTTTCATTTGCCTGCAATCTGGTCTTAGCAGCCATCAGTAGGTGCCCTCAGAACTCTTTATAGTAACTACTAAGAGGGGTTAGGGACATTCAGGGCACATACAAACCAGCAGAGATAGTAGCAAGCTAATTGCTTTCTCTGAAGGGAGATTTGGGACTGGTGCACTGTGAATGTGAATAAGACCTTTCCAATATACAAAAGAAAGAGACGAGGTAGGACCCTTTGAAATTTGCTGGGAATGAAAATAGATTATCCTTACCATTTAACTTAAGCTCTTTAACTGAATTGGGTAGAAATGCAGATCAGTAGATCTAAGCGCCTTACAAAGGAAAGTGTTTTGTAACAAAATACCAAGCTGCTCACTGTAATACTTCAATCCCTTTTCCAACTGAAGTCCCCTCTTAGGCAAAAACCCTACTGCCAGCCAGTTTTACCACAGGTGGGGGCGGGGGGG
>NW_005843101.1:94868-100541 GCF_000455745.1 Alligator sinensis
GGGGGGAGAGGTGGGGGAAATGTAACTTTATGGAGCACAGTTAGTTTGGATTTGGGATTCTGTGCAGTGGAATGGTACAATCTTAGGCTACATGCTGATTCAGCATAAATGTGGTGTCTGGGGGGTATAACCTTTTACCAAAATACAGACTAGTATAACTCCTGGTATGGATGCATTGGTATCGGTATAAAATTGCTTTGTGGTGTTAAGCTTTATTCCCTTGTTTGTATAGGAATAAAATATACTGGTAAAAATATGTCTAGAATGGTATGATTGCATCTAAACTGGGGGGGTGGAATAGGGGTGTTCCATGTAATCTGTCTTAGAGTGGTGTAACTCATCCTCTCCCCCCGCTCTACTAGTTAAGGTAAAGTAATGCAACTTGTATAGAAGTCCTTTGAGCTGTTTTGGTTGGAGTGTAACAGACAAAGTGCCAGATCTGCCTACACTAAGATGAGGGCCCAAGAGCATCCATGAACCTTGCACTACACTGTTTTCTTTGCTCTGAATGTGATTACTCGATAACTAGTGTCAGAATTGGAATTGCCACTTAATGTTATTTTTCTGAAATATTTTGATGATGATCTCAGATTTAAAATGAATGAAAAGTTGCTGCAAATTGTTCCATGGGACAGAAACTTTAGTCTGTCCAAACTAGAACTTTCAAGAATTGCCAGAGCAACACCTGAACTCACAACGGGCCTCCCTCTGGGTGCATACACATGTACTAACTTTCTGACAGTTAAGGTGGCTTAACTTTTTTTTAAGCTGATTTAACTGTCAGAGTATAAACACGTACGTGCAGCAGAGTTGTTTTAAATGCAGCCTGAGATAATACATCTCTGAGGTATATTATCTTGGGCCACAGTAGGCAAGGCAGCTTAGTTTACAAGACAGCTGCTACCATGTGAAGGAGCTATATATGTGTATGCTATGATATGGCTTAATTTGGTTTAGTTAAGTCTCCTTATTTTAGGCCAGTTTAGTATGTGTGTATATACCCTCCTTGCACATCAAATCTAGAGGGATGGTAAGCTTGGACTACTGAGGGAGCTGAGGAGCCAGCCCACCCACTGACCCACCTGACTGGAAACCAACCTGCCCGCTTTGTGTCCAAAGTCCTGATGGGAACAAGGGCTCCTAATACATGTAATTACAACACGTTGGAGCTGACTTGATTCATTGAGTCTGCCGGAGCGTGGCAATTGCCATGCTCCAGCTGACTCCAGTGTTATGTGTAAAACTCATTCGAGCTTTAGTTAAAGTGCCCCTGCCACCATTTTTCAGCATGGGTATGCTGATCCGTGTGATGCTGTAGGCGCTTTAATTAGTGTGGCTCTCAGAGCTGTGCTTATTGAAGTGCCCACTCCCTCCCCATCTCCCAGAGCACATCTATAAATGCCCAACACGTTCTTGTTCTGCAATGCTTCGGTTTCTAGAACTGGTATTTTTAAACAGCTCTGGTGGTAAACTTGTTCTCAGGGTTTAAACCTTTTAAAGCTTTCAACTTCTTTCAAAGGAAAACTTGTAACCAAAAGGAGGAAAAACCCCAAAGGAGCAATTACCAGGTTTTAAGGTGCTAGAGGTAGATCTTGTGAACAAATTATTCATAATTCTCAGCAATGAACTCCAGAAAGAAGTTTAGAAAAGAAAAGGGGGGAGAAAACCCCCCAACTTACAGGTATTGGAGGAGCCTTTAAAGGTGCTGAAATGACATGGATTATCCCGTTGGAAGCAATTATATCCCACTCAGTAATAGCTCTTCCATCCACAAAACTGGTCTCCTAGCCAAGAAGAAAACAAAAGGAACCGAGGGACTTTAAAGTAAAACTTATTTCTCTCAGGTTTTCAGTGACTGGGGTGAGGGCAACTTCTTGTGTGACCAAACAGCTGCTGAAAGCAAACACCTGGCCTGGTTACAGGATGCCATAGCCCAGGATCACTCCAGTTCCCCAGCGCTTTTCTACAACAGAATTTACTGGCAGGAGGGGGGCTGTGGTCTCACAAGCCAGCAGATTGACTTCAGTCACTATGTGCCTGTATCACATTTTCATGCCTGGCTCAATAGTGAAGTTAGTTGTTTATCAACAGAACAAGTGTAATAACCAGAGCAACAGGGAATCTTCCTCCATGCCATCCTGCCAGCGTACTTCAACATTAAACTGGAGCAATCACATAGCCCTCTGTGTCCTATCACTATTTGCTGTCTGTGATGAAGCTGCCCCTTGGGCTGGGGATGCTCTGAAGTGGGTGTTTAGCTAATTCAACTCATTTAAGACAGATCACTGAATAGGCCCTGGATGATAGCTTTTCAGCAATCTGGAAGCAGAATGGGAGCAGTAACAGATTAATCCATCAACCCTGTTATCACCCCCAGAATTTTTAAATCTACCTGACAAACGTGTGGAGCCCTGGATTCTCATGCAACAATCCTGAGCTTCTGCCAAGTCCCTTTATTCTGGTTTGTATCGCTCAAAGAGGATCGATCTTTTTGGCTGGTGATTCTCTCTGTGTGGTTAGGTAGCATACGTCCAGCTTCCTACAGCTGTGGGGTCTAGGTTTACCAGGGGAGCTTGGAAGCGATGGTGACAACCTACAGGTGGCGGTGTTGGAGGTAAACTGGCTTTGCCAGGTGCAGGAAGATGCAAACAACTTTTTGCCCCACACAACATGTGCTGGGCCTGGTGGTGGACTGAAGCCAAGGCCTTTAACCATTTTCCTACTTTCTTTATAGACTGAAGTTTTGCACGCCAGCAAACTTCTTCAGATAGCAACCACTGTGGATGATTTTGCACATAAGTAGGTGACAGCTTTTCTGGCATTACAACACAGCAAAGAATGATTCATGTATGTACTGGCAAAAGAGAAGAATTGACCAGAGCATCTGTGGTTTACTATGAGAGAGAGGACATGCCCAGCTGCTTCCTGAGAAATGTTGGTTTCCATAGCCTAAGAAGATGGGGATGCTAGTCCTTGCACATCCTCCAAATTACCTTTAGCTTTCTTTATAGTGAACATGTATGTAGCTGTGTGCCAGCAGCAGCGGGATTGGATGAACACCTTTTTCAGTTTTGCCTATGCAGCTATAACACTGCCACTGAAGCATGTTTCTACTAGAGCTAGGAAACCTCTTCCTGTAATCCCTTATTTCAAAAACTCTCATTTTTTTTTCTATCCCTTTAGTGCTCATTTTAAAAGCCTTCAAAAAGCATCATGGGACTGTTCTGTAGTGTTACTGAAAAACAAACTGGCTATAGAAAGGCAAGTGTTTAGCTGACTGCAGTTAGACATTTCATTGAATTTATCTTCCACCCTCATGGGCGCTGCTGTAAGTAGGGACACTAAAGAACTATAGAGACCATTTGTTTAATTCAGCTTGTTAGAAAGATTGTCATTCATCCCCCAACCACCTTTGAAGTGATGTAGTGGTGCATGTTGGAGTAGACATGTTGCAGACAGGGGCGCACTCTAGTGTTAGGAGCACATTCATTCATCCCCATGTGAAGTCTCAAGTGTTTTCTACACAAATCAAGGAGAACAGAAAATAGATTTTCCTGGTGGATTTTAAACAAGGAGTTAAAATTCTTCTGACCACAGGGCCTGGGAATTTTCTCTCTCTGACTTGATCAGGGAGAGAGATGGAGAAGCTGATTTTGTAAAAGCGATTATTTTCTAGGTCAAATATCAGTCAAAGGAAAAAAGTGGTAGTGGAAAGAACTATGATTCTAATACATGATACATATTAGTACTGTGCTGAGACAATGGTTGTGTCATGACTGTATAGGTAATTGTGCACTAGGCCATACTGGATTAAAAAAATCCTCATGTTGTGTACTGTAATTGTCAGTGTCAAATGAAGAGAAGGGAGAGGGTTGGGGACAGGGAAGGGGATGAGAGCAATTTTGTTCCACCCTTGCCCTATTCATTTATATCTAATCATTTGTCTTCCTTGAAAAGCCCACATCAGGTTGGCTTATTTCTCTAGTCAAAGAAAGTTGGATGCACATTCCTTGGAAGTTTGAGCTAATCAAAAAGTGAACACTTCTTATTATTATTGTGTTCTTTCAAATACCTCTTCAATTAAAAAAAAAAAGCAATAAAAAGAGTAGTTTTCACTGAAATAACAAAATTAAGGCAAACCATTATTTTGTGGCAAAATACTATTTCAGTCAGTATTTTTTAAATTAAACTTTTTGAGCAGCTGAATGGTAATCTTCCAGTCCCCTTCAGCCACCATGCTGCTGTCTCCAGTTAATTTGCCAGTCAGAGGTGAAAGTTGGAGCCTAACCAGCATCCCACCACTAGATGCTTCTAGCTTAATAGCCAAACAACTTTTTTCCCTGCACTACTTCAAGTTGTCTCCTTGTCAGAATCCTGTCACTAAATCCCGGATAACTTATTTTGGAAATCCTGGTTTCCTGGGGACTAGAAGACATGAAACTAGAATTAACTGCCTGAACAAATTAAGACCAGTCCCTTGCTATTGTAAGCACAGCAGAAGATGGAGAAAAGATTCATGTGTAAAACATACCTGTTTAATTGTAGGGAGCTGAAAATCCTGGCTGAGGCTGCGGGTAATTAAAAGTTTTTTCCCTATCCGGGTTTGAAGAGTAGTTCCATTGGCCAGGTCTTCATAAAACATTGTGCTAGCATTGGACAAATGATATTCAATGTCTCGTCCAGAAAGTGTCTAAAGAGGAGGAGTAAAGTATGGGAACATTAACGCGTCCAATTATTGTACCTGATTTTACCACTAGGGGAAATTCCCATGGTATATTTTTGTATTTGTCATCCCAGCTGCAGCATTCATACTACCTGACTAGGCATCTTTAGGGAAATCCCCACACTAATAAGGGATCATGTTTCTCTTACTCCCATAGTACTTCAAACAGTGGCTGGACATGAGGCTTTAATTCTTTGCCCAGTCATCTACAGGAGAGAGGAGCTGCATTGACACTCAAATCACAGCCCAAACAGACAAACAGGGACATATGTCCATGTTAACCAAAAAAAAGGGAGTACATTTTGGGTCAGTTTCAGGAAATGTGCCAGTTTCAGCTTAGCTAGTTCATCACTATGGGATAACCTGTGTCTTAGGATGAAATCTTGGCCTTATAAAGGGCCAGGATATTGCCCTTAAATTTTAAAGCAAAATTTGAGATGGAGACTATCATACCAGGCAGAAAAGCAGCCTCCTTTCAAGGGTGTTGGTATGGGGTACTTGCTACAAATGTGCAAACAACGTTCCTAACAACTCTCTCAACAGATGCAATTGCAAATAGACAGCTGACCTCACACCTTGGAAGGACTTATCTATGTGATAACAAAAAAATGCTCAATGGAAGAAGTGTCTTGCAACATGTTTGAATGTAGCATTTTTTTTTCATTCATAATTAGGTAATGGAAAGATAGCAAAGAAACACACCTACCTTGTTCAGTAGTAGCATGAGAGCCAAACTCTTTAGGTTTATGTCACTTTACATTCACTAATTTTTATTTTAATTTCAATTTTAACATACTTTTGAAACTCATAAATACTTAAAATGGTCTCTTAATGTGAGAAAAGAAAAGGAAAAAATAGACCCTCACCTCATTTTCCCTTAGTCCATTATTGTTTGGAGCAAAGAGAGTGGCTTTGGTTTACAAGTCTGGGAGGGATTTCAGGAAACCTTT
>NW_005843101.1:100560-106865 GCF_000455745.1 Alligator sinensis
TTTCCTGGAGCTGTTAGAATAAGCCAGGACTTCCTGGGAAGAAACAAAGTTTATTTTTAATGACGGACAGTCTAGATTCTGGTGGAGTTACTGTGAGAAGAGCTAACTACATACTGCATAAAATTAAAAAAAAAAATTATTTTCACACATGCAATTTTGATGTGACAAAGTTACTAGGAGGAAAGCTTTTATTTAAAAACACTTTTAGCCCCTGCTGCTGTAAGTACTTAGGCTTACAATACTTATAATACTTAAGTCCTTAGCTAATTTGAAGGACCCAAGTAGGCCTATTGCAGACAATGAGACCATTATACGAGCAAAGTTGCCTGCCTGCCTAAGCAGGACCATAAGTTTTAATGCTTTGTCTTCTACTTACAGCAATATGGCAAAATTCACATTAGACACTTTACTTGCTGTGGCACTTTAAGAATCTGCTCGCTGTTGGAAATTGAGTTAATTATACTTTTTAATTGGCTGTCACGAGGAATGTGTTTTTAACTTAATTTTACAAAGTCTCAGCCAGACCAAAGACTTTTTTTTATAAATCATACTTTAAATTGCCTTTATTTAGATCATTCCATCCTGCTTTCCTGTTGTATCTTTGTTACTCCTATTTATGTTTTCATACAGTAAGAAAAGCGAGAGAGTCACGTACCACACACACTATTCTGTGTGTGTGTGTGCGCGCATGCCCAGACAGGGAAGGGGTACATTCAGAGACAACCATAGGTGGGTGTGGGGCCTGGGGCAAATCAGCCTGTGCGAGACCCCTTTAACACTGCAAGGGGCACAGCTGCAGCCGCTCTGCCCAGCTCTCCCTCCTGCCCCCCCAGTTCCGCAGGGCTCCCCAAAGCATGGGGCCCAAGACGATTGCCCCCCCACCCAAAGGACAGCCCTGGGTACATTTACATGCACGCATATACAGTTGGGTATTTGCTACTGTACATCTGCTCTGTTTTGTGTGTCACAAAACACTGCATTTCTAATCCATACCGACACAAAGTTTGTGAACGTGGGGAAGGACATCAAGACTTGAAGCAGGTTCCCACTGCACATGAAGCCATCTCCCACGTAGCCAGGCTTACATGTGCAGTTCACTTCTGTAAAATACAGACACAGATCTGTTAGAGTGCAAGGTAAGAATGACAGTTTTGATCCAGGAGGCTGCTTGAAATGGTTCTGTGCAAGAGAACTAATTTTCTAGATTTAAAAAACGTTGCCTAGCTCAGAGAGAACCTCCTGCACCTACTATGCTGCAATCTCTCAAACTTAAAGTTGCTGGAAATAATTATGTTGCCATCTTTTGACCCAACAGACTGACACAGGGGCTTTGCTACCTTTGACTCTGTAGCAGAAGACATCCCAGGTTTCACTCAGGTTGACTCGAGGCCCATAGTCAATTATTCCAACAACTCCTGATCCACAGTTTGGAGAAGAGAAGGCAGTTGGGTAACCTACTCTTCCAGTGTCTAACCAGCCAGCAGAGCAGAGTTGGTATCTTGCCTGTAACCAACACACAAATAATATTACTGTAAATCACAGAGGAAAGAGATTTGTGACCTATCTAGTGTGCTGTGTATGAAACAAACACACGCCTCTATGTAGGGTCATTATACCATCTGTCTATTACCTATATATTACTCCTATTTGAGGGCATAGGCATTTTGCTGGCTCTTTGTCCAAAATTGAATTTTATTTCAGCTGCTCTTTTTTTTCTTTAGAGAAATGGCCTGTAGTCAACCCCCTCCTATGCTTACCTCTGTTTTGTGGGGTTGCTGCAGTTGTGTGAAGCCCTCCTAAAGTCTATGGAGTTTCATGAAGGCACAGGGAGGGTCTTTTCTACATAGAGCTCAGAGCAGGATCGGAGTAATAGGGTGCATCTACACATGCAATTAACGTAAAGCAATAAACCCTGGAGTTTATTGCTCATGGGCACACTGTTTGAACGTATGCCCGGGAGCAATAAACTCCGGAGTTTATTGCTGTTTGCACACGTGCCACGGATCACAGCACATTGAACTGGGTTGGAGAAGCCCCTGCTAGCAGAGGGCCCTGAGGGTCAGCCTGCTATCTGGGGGGCTTGTTCTCCAGCTCAATGTGCTGTGGAAGGGTTGGCTAGGGCATGAGGGTGCTTCAGTGTGGAGTTAGCTGGAAGGCAGTTGGCTTATTCCCCAGCCAGCTAGGGCAGCATCTACATGCCTGCTGCTGTGGAGTTTTTTACTTTGCAGCAGGATAGTACTTACATTTACAAGCACTACCCTGCTGCAGAATAAATTAGTTTACTCCAGCCTAATAGGCGCGTACATGTAGATGCCAAGATGTTTACTGCAAGCTAATTAGTTTACTGTGCAGTAAATATCTTATGTAGACACTCCTATAGAGAAGTTAGCAACAATTGGATAGTTTGTGTGTGTAAAAAGCCAACCAATCAGACATGACTACAGGAATTAGCTTTTTTATCAGTGGTGAAGAAGAGCTGACAGACCTAGTTAAATTTTAATAATAAATATTTATTGAAACAAGTTAGTACTACTGCTGGTTTTGCTGTCACATTAGAAATATCTATACTAAGGATAAGACTGGCATGCCAGATCTGAAAGATCACAAACTTCAGAGTTATTTGAATCTTGAGTTCTGTTGAGGCCCCAGAAGAAGGTTGACATACTGAACATGCTCCAGGTTTCCATCTTGCTGTTATCTTTTTTTCCCCTTCTAAATAAGGGGCTCCTTCACTACATTTTGAACTCCAAATGGACAGTATCTTCCTGGCTTATTCCTATATGGCATACTATTTAAAATCCATTTGTTTAGAAATCCAAGGTGAAATCCCTATTTTGTTGAAGTCAATTGCAAAACTCCTCCTGACTCCAGTCTTCTGTAACCTAGAACATGCTTAATGAAAATCATGATGAAATGGCTACCCTAGGTCTACAGCAGCCAGGAAATCCCTCACAGCCTTGAGGGAAAAAAACAAACCATATGCATAATTTTGTAAGGGATGATTGTTTAAAAAACGTCCATGATGGGAATTTGTAATAAAAAAAAAATGAGCTTTACAATTTTTTTTCAGAATAAGTAGAATCAGGCATTAAGTTAGAATAGTAGAGACATTTTCTTGCCAGTATTTCCAGTTCTCAAACCATCATTTAATATTGACAAATAAGAACTCTAATGTTTTGTGACTGCTTGCCATAGAAACATAGCCAGACAAGAGAAATGAAGGTTAGAAACCCCTGCACCGATCTTCTTGAAACTTGGCAGGCTTTGTGGCCTCAGTAAGAGCTACCAGCCCTGCAGTTTTCACCCTGCTATGTTGTAATGCTTAGATGTGACAGGAGTTTTACTTTCAAGAATTTGCGGTGCTGTTCCCCCCAAACCCCTGCACCGATCTTCTTGAAACTTGGCAGGCTGCATGCTCTCTGCAGAGTCTACCATCTCTGAAAATATCATCCAAATCAGACAAAAAACAACAACTTTATAGATATTTTATTGTTTCCCCATTATACCCTATGGCCGGATCTCCGAGGCGACTCTGAAGCGCTTCAGGAGCTCCGAACCACTTGGGGAAGCCTAACGAGGCCAGTGCTTCGACTTGGATGTGCCGCTTCGGATCCCGAAGCGTCTGAAGCTTCTCCGGATCCGAAGCCCTGTCCGAAACCTCGCACAGCCCTACTCTGTAGCAATGATATCCACTGCTAGATTGTCAGGGCTTCAATTCCTATATGTAAGACCCAATCTGCTTTCAGAAGTGTGCATACAGTCCTCATTTGAAGTCAGTGAGAACTGTATTCCTGTGCTGAAGAATAAAATTTAGCTCATAGTGCACAGACAGAAGTTATAGTTGTTGTGCAGCTGGCCCCCTGAAAGTGCTCTACAGCCATGCCATGACACACATGCATGGCTGCAGAGTGCTTTAAAAGTGATTGATCATGGGACAAATTAACCCTCATAAAATGTGGGATCAGATGAAGGCACTCCACTTCAGAGCACTTTAGGGAACTTCTTTTCCCTAGGGTCAATCTGCACACTCAGGGCTGAGCCCCTGGTGCTGTCTGTAGGAAGAGAGAGAAGGGGGAGTGAGTTGTGGGCTGGGGTTTGCCTGGCCTGAGTTAGAAGTGGGGCAGGTGGATTGGACCCCTCCATGTGTCACTTCCCTTCACACCCCCCTCTCCAGCTCAGGCCGGGCAAACCCCACCCCACAACTCGCTCCCCCTCCCTTCTTCCCCTCTGTTACTGCAGATAGCACTGGAACTGGGAGTGGGTGGGGGCCAGGGGAGAGAGGCTATAGGCAGGTTCCTTGGGTTCAATCAGCTCCAAAGTGGAGCTCGATCCTCCTCCGGCCCCAACAGGTGAACATCTGCAGGTAGGAGGGTGCTCTAACTCATGGCACTTTATGCAAAGTACCATGAGTTAGAGTGGGGGCCTGTACATCTGTCAGCACCCATGGTGTTCAGTGTATGTCCTCTAGGACATTCAACTTTCAAATAGCTAAGTCTCACTGATCCTTTTCATCCCTGAGTAGCTATTAAATATAATATATATTGTGTCCACTGCTAGTTCAGCACTGTGTCACCTTCTGAGCATATGACAGCTGGTTATATGTAGCTATTGTTGCTGATTCATTGGCGCAGGCCTCTTTTGCTTTTTCATAAGTCAGTTTGTACTGCCCTTGAGGAGACTGGAAATGGAAAACTCCAACGGTGGCATCTGCAAGTAAAGGAAAAAAAATCTTACTCCAGGGCAAGTGAAAGCTAACCTGGAACAATTCTGGGTTAAATTGCCTCGGTTTACCTTTCACTTCCTGTGGGGTAATTGCTAATACAGGAACAGTCACTGCATATTAGCTGCTTTGAAGTAAGTCTTCACCTCCTAATATCTCCCTGAATTTGATAGTTTGTCCATACTCTATCTGGGTATAAATTGAAATTCTTCTTTCACAGTGTGAACAATCCTGAAGGCACTTTCTTGAAATATAGCTAGTATGTAACAATTCCTTCCACCTGTTGCTTCCACCTTCGTTAAGCATATAAGTACATGTTTAATCACTTGATTACATTCTATTATTCAAAGGTGAATTGCTAAATAGGCAAGGGTATCCATACAGAAACTAGTGCCCTTACTGAGACACCAAAAGGAAGCAGGGGTTCACCTTGATGGATCTAGATCTGGGATATTCATACTAACCCTGGAAGTGAAGATCATGGCAGTTGGCATTGGCATGGCACTGCCCATTGTCTTGCAAACAACGATCAACTGGAAGTTGCATCACAGTACAGTCCAGCCCGTCACCAACATAGTTATTTTTACATTCACATTTCCGTTTATCCTAATAGAAGAGAGAACAAAAAATCCAAAGAGAATATTTTACAAATGCAGAAATGGCAACACAATACTGAGTAAAAACTACTATAAATTATCATTCAAGAAACTGCTTTAGTGCACAAATACATTCATCTTTATTAAGCAAACCACTTAACCATATATTTGCTGGTTTGCTATATTAAGAATACAAGCATGACTTAAGAGTGTGCTTTGAACACTTGCACGTGATTTAATAAAGAGGTATGATAATCGCTTAGAATTAAATTAGAAGATTACATACGGAACCATAAAAGGAATTTACTAAACTACTGATTGAAACAAACTGGGAAATGAACCCGCTCTTGGAAGATTTGCAATCTCTTCCAGGATGCTCATATTTCTCAATAAGCCAAGGGGTCACATGCGGGATGGAAATACTCAAAAAAGAAGGACTCCAAAAATATACATGGAGGATACTCGTGCTGTGGGATTCATTCCTTTAGGGCAGGAATGTTATACATACAGCCCATGGGCCGGATCTGGTCTGCACAGCCTCTTTAACCGGCTTGCCAGGCTACTGGGGGGAGGCTGGCCCTCCACAGAATTGGGGGCCCCTTGCCTTCACTGGGTATGGCCATCAGCTGTGAGCTTGGCCATTGCTCCTGGACTCGCTCACCCCAACCTGCTGCTACTGCCACTGCCACATCTTTTGTTGCAGACCCTTCATTACCACTGGACACCTGTTGCTCCTGTCACTGCAGTGGCCACTGTAGCAGCCCTTGTGACCCATGGCTGGGTTCCAGATTAATTTGACCTTGCTTTCTGGTAAAGAACTCACCTCAGTTCCCTGATTGTGCATTTTTGTTAATAATATATATATAATTGGTATTAATCTCAGAGAACCTAAAATTACGTGGAAAGTAGGTTGGGATGGATGCATCTGAGTGATGTATCTGAAAATGAGAGTTGTTGGAGAGGTAGGGGGGCAGATCCAGCTCCTGCTG
>NW_005843101.1:106896-109924 GCF_000455745.1 Alligator sinensis
TCCTTTTGATCCTCAAAGGGAATTAGCTTAGGCTTAAAGTGAGGACTTCCAATTAAACTTACAGGTCCTGTCATTGTACAAATGGCATGTTCATGGCAACCACCATTGTACCCATCAGCGCAAAGGTTTATAGGCAGGCACACATAGCCATCTCCTTTGTATCCTTTTTGACAGCTGCAAAAGACTTTCACACCGATTTGTGTGCATTTTCCATTCTTGTGACACCCACCGTTGTTTTGTTTACAAAGATTCACAGCTGCAAAGCAATAAGAAAACACAGAAGTTGGAGCACTTTCCAAGAGCACGTCTCTTCCCCAGGGAAATGCTGTTTCTAGATCTTCACTGTTTTATGAAATATTTGGAATGTTTTTTGACAGACTGGACTGTAAGGTCCTTGGGCCACCTCTGCATTTGTTAGGGATCAGCCTCTGGGCACATCCTTAGCATAAAATCCTAATATCAAAAGTGGGTGAGAGCAGTGCTGCTTGCATGGAAAGCTGCAGCAAAGCACCTTTTTGTAAAGAAAACTTCATGAGGATTAGATACTTTTCTGCATCATTGCAGAATGCAGTGGGGCAAGTCCCCCCACCCTCAATCTTATTCCTTAGAAAAACTCTCCCCAAGGCTTCCTCAGAGGCTGGGATATGCACTGGTGCTGATGTCCTCAATGCTTCTTAACTGTATGACAGACTCCATGGCCATGGAGGTTCCTAGTGATCTTGGAGACTAAATTTTCTGGTTAACGTCTGCTTGGAGGTAAGGGTAATAATATGTATTCTCTCTGGTCTTATCTCCATCCTGCCCACTGCTTCCAGTGTCTGACCATACTTTTCTTCCAGGGGGAACCTCTGTAGGTTCTATGGAGAGCAAGCCACTGGTGCCACATCCTCTTTCAATTTATGGGTCTGTGGAGGAGAAGATCCAGCCCCCAGGGCTGTCCAACTGGCACCGCACAAGGATTAAGGTGTACCCCACTCAGACTCCTACCAGGCTGCCATTACCCTTATTGCTATGGCTGCAGCAGCAGCAGCAAGGGTCTCAGGGCTCCCCTAGCTTCTGTTGCATGGCTCTGCCCCAGGGGGCAGGACAACACGGTGCAGTTTGGCCTGCAGTGCTGGCAATCAAGAACACCTGTGTGCTGTGGTGGCACTGGGGAACCCACAGGGAGTTGAAGGTATTGTAAGTGTGGCATCTCATCTCTGGGGGAATGCTTACTCATGTATGTGGTGAAGTGGGGCTAAGAGAGCAGCCATGTGCATGGTGTAACGGGATGGAGGGTCTGCTCACACATGGTACAGCAGGGGCGGGGAGGGGGAAATTCTTACACATTCTTGCATATGTGGGGCTTGCAGTGTAGGGTGGCCTGTAACCCCTGCTGATGCTGCCCCTATGGTGTGCAGACCTGGGTCATGTGGCCTCTGACTGCTTTAAATTTGGACAGCCTTGATCTAGCCAATAACAACACGTTTTCTCAAGTAATACAGTCACTATTCTCTTGTCTAAAGTCATCAAGTTAAGACTGTTGCAAACAAATTATTGAACTGGAAAACACTGAGGTCCTTGCATACCCAAATACAATTGCCTATCATGTTGCCTAACTTATACCTGGGAAGGTCCCATTACAATCACTTCATACTTTTTGAAGAAAAATATATAAACATTGTTTCTTTCTTTCAGTCTTTGTATTCTGAAGGTAGATTTTGGTTCAGGGCCCTCTTTGCAAGCGTTTCCTCCTGGTTAATAGTTGTACATTAACAGATATAAAAGAATTCACCTGTACATGTGATTCCATCTCCTTCATAAAATGGCTTACACTGACATATATTGTTTTCTTGACAGACAGCGTTACTGGAACAACTAGGTGAACATACGGGTGGCAGAACTGGGAAGAATGTAAAAGAGCTGTGATGAAAATGATGCACTGTAGTTAAAACATACTCCTATCTCATCATGAAAGGAAAACTCTCATACATTTCGTGTTAATTCATGAACCTAAGGAAAGATTCACTTTACTCATCATAATACCGCCTAGCGCTCATGGGGCGTGTCTACACATCGCCATATGGCAATGTTGCTGTGGCGCCGTGCTTTGATACTTTCAATAGGAAGCACTAACCTATGGTGCAGTAACTGGTGCAGCACTAACCCATGGTGTCCGTACTGAGCTCTGTGTGTGGGGCATGGTTAGGTTTTGCTACTACGTGGCCATAGCAGCATACTACAATGGGGGAGCATGCTAATACGGGGATGTAGCTGCCAATCATGTATAGACCCCACATAATTGCTATGTCGCCATAGTGCGCCATATGGTAACGTAACGTGTCACTATGTTGCCATAGGGCAATGTGTAGACTTGCCCATGCAGTTACTTTCCATCATAGATCCTAAAGGCCTTTTGCAATATGGGGAAGTACCATTATGCCCATTTTATACAGGGAAGCAGAAGGGTGAAGAGACTTATTCACAGTCACCCAGCAAGAAAATGTCAGAGCCAGGAATGGAATAAGTCTCCAATTCCACGCATCAACCACACTAGACCTTGATACTAATCTGATGCAAATACTTCATGTTGCTGATCTATACTTACAATAACAGCCTGATATTATAGAGGGGGATAGTTTTTAAATTAGACATTAGGAATTATTTTTGAACTATACATTCATTTAGTATCATTGTATTTTGCACACACCGAGCACTTAATGCTTTCAAGACATCCCATAACGATGTCATAAAGAATCACTATTTAAAACTTCCTAACATCTCTGTGAATTAGGTAGGTAATTATCATCCCTATTTGGCAGAGAGTGATGAAGCCACTCTGGGGCGGGGGGTGGAGGGGGATACATAGCAACTCAATGTGAGATATGGCGTCAGAATTCTACTATGAACTTTCAGCCCTGTGGTTGGTACATTACACTGTGCTGCTTCCTCATGTAGACAATGCAATAATCTGCCACAGGTGGTTACGGAGTCATGAGAGCAGTCCCAACATGGAGCTGATAAAAATACTTCCTTAAAGATCATTCCT
>NW_005843101.1:110025-134126 GCF_000455745.1 Alligator sinensis
TTCCTGCTTTAGAGCATGGAGATGGACTAGCTTAGTGAAACCCAGTCACTGTCAAGTCAGGCTTTTGTTGGCTGGTATTGATATTAATGAAAATCCCCAGCACTGCTGCTGTCAGCTTCCCATTCAGTTGCCTAAGTTTCCAAATACAAGGAAGCAGAGATCCTCCTGGTAGTTAAGTCTGGTATTGGGAGCAGTTCGAGGTCAGCACCTAGTAGGATTCTATACACCCAAACATCAAGTGAAAATCATAGTTTGGAATAGTTGTGGGAGGGTTATCTAAAAAAGCTACAAATCCTAACTCAGATAGGTAGACCTTACTGATGGACATTCCATTACTGGCTTCAAAGGGATTATTAGTATAATTCAGTATTAGCAAGGTCAGGTCTGAAACCCCTTCAATTCCTTTATAAAAGATATCAACAAAAACCCCCCTTGCTTCTGGCAGATTTCCTGGACTAACTGTCATGGCTACAGCAACACTTCAACTCTGCTTCAGTTCCTTTGGACTTCAAAGGACTGAACTCTTACTTCAGTGAACAGAATACAGCTGACTGAAACAATTAGAAACTACTGAAGTAAATGAGTTAGTACCAGCACAGACCAAGATTTCCCTCCATATGTGGTCTTCTAAACCACTACTAATTTAAATGGAGTTGAGCTCCCATCAGACACTTCTATGATAGTGTATTAACTGTTAATTTTAGTTTATTTTATGCACTGGATGGTCATTCATCAAACAGGTTCACAAAGTGCCAGCTTTAGAGGAAAAGTAGATCTTCTTTAGGTACAGTTCAATGATGGTATAGTTTGGCAGAATACATTTTATAAGTTCCTGTCTTGCTGACACCCAAAGCAATACATTCTCTCAGCATTTATCCTGCACAAGCCAGGATTCCTGATGCCAATAACCTATTCTTCTAAACTGCCTTCTCTCTGTGAAAACCCCAGTTAGGTTAAACTTGCTGGAAATGCTGTAATCTGTTGTTTGATGCAACAGATTCCATTGATAAGACAGACCTAGTTTGGTATCACAGAACTGGCCGGTCCATCCAGTCTCACAGAAACATCGTCCTGATCCAGAATATCCCTCATCACATTGTCCATAGGCCGTGCATTCACAAGCTGTAAAAGGAAGGCAGATTGATTGTTAACAGAATAATTAGGAAAGGAAAATATTTCTCTAGAAAAGTATGTCCTAAGTCATCTATTACAGTACAAGTTAGCAAGAATGCATTTTCTTTAACAAGTGTCAACTTAATGCATACAAGAAAATAAATATAGACCCTCATTGTGATGGAGAAAATGAATTTCACATTGGACCACAGCAACAATGGGTTAATGGCCTATTTTGGAGATCCAGGCTGAACAGCTGCCAGCTCCACCTAACTTGGTCAAGGGCCCTTTAGCTAGTGGGGATACAAAGAGAGTAGACCAGCTTGACAGCTGGGATGTTTTGTGAGCAAGATCCTAGACTGTATGCAGAGGTTGACCAGTCACAAATTAGAGACTCGGTGAGCAGCTGTATCTGGAGAGAAGCGTAGGATTGGCTTTTGATTGTCAACATTGCCAAACCTGGGGTTTGAGCCTTTCCTTAAAGTCACCTGATACACAACCCTGGTTCATGTTTCCTGATCAACCTGACATTTTCTGTTACTTTTTATAGCATGGACTCCACCTGCTTTTCCCTATGTATTGAAACCTGGGACACAGTATATTACTTCACTGTGAGTAACTCTTCCCTTGTTTGTGCCCTGCAGCAAGGTATGGAACTAGTACCTTTTAAAGAAACCTTACTGTTAGGGGTTCTTTGTGTTTTGATGTTTAAAGAAGTTTTATCTTTTGTTTGTACCTCTCACTAGACTAGAATATCCCTTGTTACAAAAGGAAAGTGAGGATGTGGGCTTTGATTTATAAGCATTTCTGATTCTCTGGAAGAACTCTGGCCAAACAGAAGTCAGTAGCAAAGGCCCTAAACCCCAATAATGACAAGATTTAACTCTTTGATGTCTATTTGTAAAGGGTTCTGGATTCTTATAAGCAAGTGAAATATGCACCCTTCAAGAATATAGAGCCAGAAGTCCGTTCTACTTGGCCTTGGTGAGGCCATAGCTGGAGTACTGCATCCATTTTTGGGCCCCCCACTTCAGGATGGATGTGGATAAGCTTGAGAGAGTCCAAAGGAGAGCCACCTGCATGATCAAAGGCCAAGAGAGCAAGCCTTACGAGAAGAGACTGAGGGACTTGGGACTCTTCAGCCTGGAGAAGAGAAGGCTCAGGGGGGACTTGGTGGCAGCCTATAAGTATATAAGGGGGGTGCACCAGGATCTGGGAGAACAGCTGTTCACCAGGGATCCGCAAGGGATAACTAGGTCTAATGACCACAAACCTTTGGAAGGCCGATTTAGACTGGACATAAGGAAAACATTCTTTACAGTCCGAGTGTCTAGGGTCAGACTCCCCCAGAGGTGGTGCAAGTACCTACTCTGGACTCATTCAAAAGGCATTTGGATGCATATCTTGCTGGGATCATTTGACTGCAGCAGGCTTCCTGTCTATGGCAGGGGGGGCTGGACTCAATGATCTCGTGAGGTCCCTTCCAGCCCCTAATGTCTATGAAATCTATGAAGTCCTCCTTGACCCTTCTTCTCCTAAACATGAAAGTTTTATATTAGAGCCACAGTTTATATACAGTTATAAGCATTCATACTGTGGAGCAACAGTTGGCAAGCTGATACATTTTTATCAGGGCATCTGAATTCATAACCATATATTTTAGTTCACCGCTAGTCAGTACCAATCTGGGTTAGATTGAGATCTGGTGATTTAGCATGAAGACCTGGTGTCACATTCCCCGATATTTTGATCAGTTTCCCAACTGCAAACACTGTGCTAAGATTTTCTAGAGTGAAATTTCCCCTTGTAAAGGGTCACAAGGTCAATGCATCTAGGGAGTCTCATTTAAGCCCATAGCTGAGGGAACTACAATTGTGATCTTTTGTTGGCCTGTGCCCAAGGGCCCTGATACAAGTGACAATCAGCATATTAACTGCACCTTTAACAGTAAGCTGACCATCCATTAAAGCCAATTTATGGCATGTTAATATGGCAAATGTTCCACAAAGATATTCCACATAAAATGTTTAATGTATAATGGTTGCTCGTTTGTATCACTGAATGTGTGGTATATTGGGGCTGACCATGATGGGTCCTGAAGCTCAGCTGAGCATAGGGGTCCAGCTTGGGACATCGCCAGGGTCCAGGATTTGGTGGTCCCCTACCTGATCACTGGGATTGGGCTGGAGGCAGCACCAGGTTCTGGATCTAACATCCCTGTCTGAGCCCTGGAGGCAGGCTGGGGGGTGGGGTGTGCCATGAGTCTGACATGAGTTAATGAGTTAATACGTTGATTGTGATGAACTTATAGGCAGCCACAAGGTCGCCTCTCAACCTTCTCTTGCGGAAGCTGAAAAGGTCCAGGTTCTCTAGTCTCTCCTCGTAGGGCTTGGTTTGCAATCCCTTAACCATACGAGTGGCCCTTCTCTGGACTCTCTCCAGGTTATCCACATCCCTCTTGAAGTGCGGCGTCCAGAATTGCATGCAGTACTCTAACTGCGGTTCCTAAATCTATCCTGTTTCATACTGTGGCTGGAATGGGGAAGGTATATTTTGGTTAAACTGAACTGTAGGCAGAGAAAGAAGTGGAGCCTCAATCTCTTTCTAATGAATGTCCAATGGAAATGTATACATGATGGTAGAATGGATGAAATTCACCCTGGTGCTGGTGATCAAAACACAGTCCATGCCCCACCAAGGTCTCATGCATCCTCTATTTTAAGGCCGTGTGCCAGTTTTATACCTGGAAATGATTTTTAGACAGTGTGAGGACTGCACCGGCTGCAGAAAGACTGTCAGTTGTGGAAGGGAAGAGCAAAGAAAGATGCATAAAAACATTTCTTTTTACTTTTAAAAGCAAAAAAGGAAAAAGGTTATTTTCAGATATTGATTCTGAAATGGAATTGGAACATACGTTTGCAAGAAAAGCCATATCGTCCTGGCAAACACAGCTCACATGAAGTCCCATTGAAGCCGGGGTTACATGTACATTCCCCTGTTCCTGTGTATCCATCTTTACATGAGCCATGATTATTACATGGGGCTTCTGGCCCACCTGGGCAGGCTAGAAAGGATATACAGCTAGTTAGTCAAGTATTTCCTGCTCAGCTTTGTATTCGGATGTTTCTTTGTTTTCCAGTAAAACTTATCTTTTTCTGACATTACAAATGTTAATGCTTAATGTCTCTGGATGGGGTTTTTAAAAGCACTTAAGAGATTTAGGAATACAAGGCTTGTGTTCCTAAATTCCTGAAGTGCATTTGAAAATCTATCTCCTTCCTCTCCCAAAACACAGAGTGGACCACAGTGGATCCATACAATCCTATGCACTTGAAGGAACTGACTTAAGGCCTCAGTCTGGCAGTCCAATCCAGGCAAAGCCCCAGCAAACTGGAAAAAAAAAACCTGGTAGGATTCAAAACACATGAAACCCAGCATTCACCCTCATACAGCTGAGAGAAGGCTGGGAACCTAGGAATAGAGGAACCAGTAACAGCCTTAGAAATGATTCTGTGCAGCTGCAGTTTTCAAAACCCATATTAATTTAAACCAAGTAGGCCTCCAACCCCACTAGTATCCAATGCTCGCTGAACTCATACCAGATGCACACATGCCAGTGAAGAAATGATGAATTCTAGCATGTGTTCAGTGCTGGCACATGATCTGGATCTTACTTCTTTTGTCTGTTTTAAAATCAATTTCAAATTGGAGATAAGTGGCTCCATGTAGTGTCACAAAAAAGCAATATTTACCCTATAAAATTCATTTTATTAACCTGGAGTTTAAAAATTGCTGGTAAAACATTTAAGTCTTTCTGAGCATATTTAAATATTTGGAGTGTACAAGTAGTAATGTTCATATCCAAGCATATATTGGAACCTTCTCTACAGCATTACCCTGTTTTACAGATAGGGCACGCAGATATATTGTCCCAGGCTCTAAAAGCTGTACCACAGGTGATATTAGTTTGACATTATTCCTCTTCCTTATCCCTGTACTTTGCCAGTCTTGATCAGTGCACAGTCATGACTGCAACACCTTTTTCATTGCAGCTTTTAAAGTACTTAATGTAGCATATTTATATAGTAAAGTATTCAATATCATGCATAGCAGCTCCTGTTCTTGTCACCCTGTGGTTCTTACTCAGCAAAAAGTTTTTGCAAAAGTTAACAAGAGGAAAACCCTACCTTGGCAGTCTCGCCCAAAGTAACCCTTGCAGCACTTTGCAATCCAGATCACCAACGAACAGTCCTGACGACAACCTACTATACTCCTTCCATAGGCGTAATAAGTACATCTCTGGATCCCTCCCTAAACAACACCCAATGTAGCACAAAGAGGATAAAAACACAAGCAATTTAGTGTTCTGTGGATTATTTTAATTTATTTATTTTCTTAAATGTAGTGCTGATCAAGCGGGTGGCCCTGGAGGTTCAATTATTTATCCAAAAAAAAAGCTAGGTGCAGGGTTTACCTTGACAAAATGATACCTGAGATCTACATAGAAGAATCAGATAGGGTTTTTCTGATGTTTGGTAAGCACAAAGACAGGACCACCAAATTCTCTGCAATTCCTGGCTTCATAAAAAATTTACCTTAATTCTTCATGTGGAATGACTGATGTGATAGCCTGCTCCAAACTTCACTGGAGCACTTACAAAATCCATTCAAGTCTGACCTATCAATCACTATTGATGTCATTCAGGAAGGAAATGATTTGGCCCTGATTGCTTTAATCAAGTAATTTCATTCCCCATCTCTTTTGTTCTTCAAAATATGTAATTTTATTATTTGTACAGTGCATGGAGGTCTGTGGGCTAGACTGGTTTAAAAATATTATAATGTAATATTAGAATTAATATTATAATGTATTAGTATTACCTGTGGCTTAGCCCCAGTAGGGCATTTAAGCTTATTGTAACAGCCAGCACAATCCCCCTGTCATGAAAAGGAAAAATGGGTTTAAAAATAGCAACAAAAACAAGCTGTTTGAAGTATCAGAAAAGCATCTGCTGTTACATAGGTAGTAAAATGAATGAAGAGAGAAAGATACTTTGAAAAATCCTCATTTTTATTACTCCTTATATAGATCACACAAGCTTTCCCAAAGAGATATAATGGAGAAACTAAGAGGAAAAGGAACAAAATGGGTGCATTAATTAATTTAATAGATTTCATAGACATTTGGGTTGGAAGGGACCCCGGAGGATCATCGAATCCAGCCCCCTGCCCCAGGGGCAGCAAGTGAGCTAGGGTCAAAGGATCCCAGCAAGATAAGCATCCAAATATGTCTTGAAGGCATTCAAAGTGGGTGCCTGAACTGCCTCCGGTGGCAGGCTATTCCAGACCATGGGGGCTCGGACAGTGAAGAAGTTCTTCCTTATGCCTAGCCTGAATCGGTCGCAGTGGAGTTTGTGACCATTTGATCTTGTCATCCCTTGGGGCGCTCTGGTGAACAGATGTTCCCCCAGATCCTGGTGAGCACCCCTGATAAATTTATAGGTGGCCACCAGATCACCCTTGAGCCTGCGCTTTTCCAGACTAAATAGCCCCATGGCTCTCAGCCTCTCATCATAAGGTCTGTTTTCTTGACCTCTGATTATGCACATGGCTCTCCTCTGCACCTTCTCAAGCTTCTCCACATCCTTTTTGAACTGTGGAGCCCAAAACTGGACGCAGTACTCCAGCTGCGGCCTCACCAAGGCTGAGTACAATGGGAGAATGACGTCCCGGGATTTGCTTGAGAAGCATCTATGGATGCAAGCCAGTGTTTTCCTCGCTTTACTAGCCGCAACATCACGCTGAAGGCTCATGTTCATCTTGTGGTCAATCGTGACCCCCAAGTCCCTTTCATCTGTAGTGCTAACCAGCGTAGCACTGCCGAGCCTACAAGCATGCTGCAGGTTTTTCCTCCCACAGTGGAGAACCTTGTGTGTTTCGGTGTTGAACACCACCAGGTTCTCGTCCGCCCATTTCATGAGCCTGTCAAGATCTGCCTGGATCACCCTCCTGTCCTCAGGTGTGGATGCTTTACCCCAGAGTTTGGTGTCGTCGGCAAACTTGGCCAGTCCGCTTCTGACACCAATGTCCACATCATTGATGAAGATGTTAAATAGTATAGGTCTTAGGACAGAGCCTTGAGGGACCCCACTGGTCACAGAGCACCAAGACGATTGGCTTCTGTCGATCACCACCCTCTGGGTCCTACCGCAGAGCCAATTCCCCACCCAGTGGGTCGTGGTGAGTTCGAGGCCGCAGTTAGCCAGTTTAGCCAAGAGGGGATCGTGGGATACCAGATCAAAGGCTTTTTAAAAGTCAAGATAGTCAACGTCATTCTCTTCCTCCTTGTCCAGGTCATAAGTCACCTGGATAAGTTCATTAATTAATGAAATGAAAGAGAAATAAAAATTTCCACTGGGAAATCTCAAGTGTGGGGATGCTAATACATTAAATGTGGAGCCTGACTGAAGTGCAATTATTACAACGCTCCAGCAGACTTGATCAAACCTGCTCCAATGCGCTGTAATTACAGTGCATTAGAGCAGCCTCCTGGCTTGTGTACAGGCACCCTATAAGTGTAATTTGAGATACATTAAGGAGACTGATTTTTTTTTCAGAAAGTATGAAGCAGAGCTATGCAGATAACTGATTTTTCAGTTTAGATATCAAAGAAAAAATAATTACAATTAAGTTTTGGTAGATGTGACATAAAATTATATTTCCTAACTGAAATATAAACCTAACAATTCATTGTTTTAGATCAAATGAAATGTTTTGCTTCATTTGGGCTTTTTAACCTTTTAGCATTTAAATTTAGTTAAATTTGGTCTCAAAATGTTATTTGCACATGCAAAATCAGAATGATTTATTTTAAAAATGTTGAAATGAAAGATTTTGACTTTTTAAAAATGTTAAAAATATTTTGGGGGCCAAAAGTATTCACCAAATTTGAAACTGCAAAGAGGCAGTCACTTTGAAACAGCAATTTTCGCAGATAAACTGGTCATTCAGAAAATTTTGCCAGAGCCTCATGATGAGTACCCTGAAAAGTAGACTCCTTTATGGTAGGGGTGTGCAAAGTGGGCCCTATTTGATTCGGATTTGCATTTGGCCCAAATCAGGGACAGTGATTCGATTCCCTGGTTTGGATCACTGTCCCTGATTTGATCCACCTGAATCTGAAGATTCGATGCTGATTGGGAGAATCAGTGATTTGGACATAGACACAGCTTTAAAAATGTTTTCTACATACCTTGAGGTAGCAGGCGTGGCTCATGATTGGTACGATTCTGGGGCACATGGTGCATCCCACAGGAGCACAGGGGGTGGGTCCTTTCATGTGCTTGGCAGTGAACCCAGAAGTGGATGGGAAGTACTTCTGGTCCACTTCCGGGTCTGCCAGGGAGCATGCTGGGGGGCCTCCCCGCACCTCCCTGGCTCGGGGATCAGCCATGGGGGGACCCCAAGTGCCCCCTCAGACCCAGGAGGCACCAGTCACTGAGCTGGGAGGGTGTGGAGGGGCCCCCCACGTGCTCCCAGGTGGACCTGGAAGTGGACTGGAAGTGCTTCTGGTCCACTTCTGGATCTGCTGCCGAGTGCATTGGGGAGCTTCCCGTGCTTCTGTGGGACGCTCCATCCACCCCAGCACTGCAGCATTCACGAGCCCCTGCTACTTAGAGGTATGTAGAAAAAAAATTTAAAGCTGTGTCTATGTCCAAAACTCCGAATCTTTCTGAATTGATTCAGAGGTTTCCGATTCAATTCGGAGATATTAAAGGGTCCTCTGATTCAATTTGGATTCAGAGATTCAGCCACCGAATCAAGCCGAACCTCTGCCGAATCGAATCAGGTACTGAAACTGCACACAGCCTTACTTTATGGTGCCTCACATTGGGTGCATCTATACATGCACATTTACTGCATAGTAATTTAGGTTACTGCACAGTAACTGAAAATTACTGCACAGTAAGGGTTTGTGTCTACACATGCATGCCCTTACTGCAAATAAATATGGCAACTTAAGATGACTAGGGTGTAAATTTGATACCTGCACAATGCCCAATTAGTTACTGTGCAGTAATACACGTGTGGACTCATTATTGCGCAGTAACACTGTGTATGTGGACTGGCTTGGGACTAACTTAAGTCTCAAGTCAGTCCGCACACAGTTTTACTGCACTTTAATGACGGCATGTGTAGATGCCAGCCTACAAAATGCTTACTGTAGTAAATGTATGCGTAGACATGCCCATTGGGTATCTAAATCACTAGTCAATTTTTGAACTTTAGACTACGGTGGGGTTTTTTTGGGTTTTTTTAGATACTAGATACCAAAAAATTCACAGATACAAAATCCTTCCGCTTTTTGGAGTTCATTTAGGTTCAGCTAGAAGTTTTCCTACATGCTGCTGCACATTCAGATCACAAACTTAACATGGCTAGCACGGACACCCTCAATTATTACCATGATGTTCTGCATTCACTACCTTATGAACTAGAAGCAGTGTGGCCACATTTGTTATTTTAGCTGCCTTAGCTCTGTGAGAAGACAGTGACGCCACTTCCATTCTGGGAGGTACTGCATGCTAAATCTGCAGTCTAGACACAGCCTCAGATGCATTTAAACACCTGCCTGGGAAGGCACATGGTACTGGCTAGTGTTAGAGTGGATTCCAGACTAGGTAGTGTATTGCTTTATGTAATTCAAGGATACTAATACCATCCTTTTATGGGTAAGAACTTCAATTTGTATTATTCAAAAGGGCAAAATAATTTTTGCACTATGTTTAGTCATATTTGTATAAGATGGGCTTGTCTAGACTAGGAAAAATGGCTGAAAGATGTAGAATTAGCTAACATGTTTCAGTCAGCTCTGACCTAGTCTCTACCCCCTCTTTTCCTCCGTGTAAGTGCAGCCATACCTAAGAGTTCTTTTTGAAGTTTTTTTAGTGTACATTTAGCTAGTCAGAGTCCACCAGACAAACACAAAGTGGTATATAAAGCCAGGTTTCAGCCATAGAAGGTAATTGTGATTGTGCTGAAGTTGTTGGAAATGGTACTGCTGACTTTGGTGGGACCATGATTTGGCTCAAGGGAAAAAAAAAACTGAGCCAAAGGACTGACCGTGAAATTTCCAGTGATAAAGGTATCACATCGTCCTCCAAGGGTAGGATCCGTTAACATGCAGTCGATACCATATGCAATGCCACCATCAAACTCCAGGTGCCGCTGCATGATCTTACATCTCCTGTCATTCAGATAAAGAGCCCCCTGAAAGAGAGAGAGGCCAGAAAAGAAAGTCACAGTGTAAAGAGCTAACTTCACTGAATGCCTGGATAAGACCCTCTGCAACTTTTTCCAGGAATTAGTAAAATATGTCTTTAAGCCAATTACCTCTTCAGATACTGCAACAACATTTTTCACTGTGCAGGCCCTGATCTCTATAAGGGGCCCAGAGAGCTAGGCCCCCTCACAACGTTATCATGGCTAATGGGGCCAGACATCACCACCCCATGATTCCCCTCTTCTCCAAGAGTATGTCCTGTGCTTCATCACAACACTGACAAGAGAAATCCTTATCCCATGTGTGTATTTTCACAGGACCATATTTTCAGAGACAGGTACTAGAAAAATCAGTTCATTGGGGCAGAGGTATAGCATGTTCTGTGCGTAGGTAGCAGCAGTAGTAAAGGCAGTGATGGTGGCCAAAGGTGGTAGTGACTGTGGGCAGCCAGGCTGACAGAGGCAGCAGCTACCATTCTTGAACCCTCTCTAAGTCAGTACCTGGGGCTGGTGCCCTGGTTGTCCACTTCTGGGTATACTACTGCATGGACATGTAATAGGTAATTACACACACAAAACAGTGAATTTGTGCATTTAATTACTGTTTGGACCTCTGCAGTAATTATTTATAAAATATAGCTCTTACTGTATATATGCAACTCTTGATGTTTCTTTCAGAGTCATATTCACATTGCATTTATTCATTTTATTGTGATTTGTTACATATGATGCCACTATGATATTTTCCTTTTGAGGTATGCACCAGGCAGTCATTTAAAGCAAATACTGTCTTTTGACAAAGAAAATTATTGCTCAAAAGGGTAATGAACCATCTAATCTATTAAAAAAACCCACAACACCTTTTGGGTCTCTTAGCTGGGGTATCAGGAGCGGCTAATATGGGCCACCTCACAGATTCATTGACTTCAGAATCACCACTGCCTTTGGTAGGCTCTACAAAAGGCCAAGAGGAGTCTGCACTAGTGGATCCTAAGAGACATATCTAGGTCAAAGAGGGTGTTCCATGAGGGCTCCTGATGTGTTGGTGCATTAAACACTTACAATATCATTATTATCCCCACATTTTACACTGAGATCAGAACCTTGAAGGGTCTTCAGTGAGTTGGAGCCAGGGAGATCACAGGCTGAAATCTGTAGAAGAAAAAATTCACAGAGGAGGAGGTTTGGCATTGTGGGACAGAATCTTAGCAATTATGAATCAATTGGAAATGTTTGCAAGGACTTCACCTTGGCATCTCTGATGATGTGGAATTTCAGGTATTGTACCAGTTTGTCCTTGTTAGACTTTTTAAACAGGAAATCCTGTTGTTCCTGTGGCAGCGCTCTGATAGCTGCATCTGTAGGCCAGAACAAGGTGACTGGCTTATGGATAGGATCATTGATTAGACTCATCAAACCAGCATCCTGGAATACACAAAAAGTGTGTGTGAAAGTGTCGTTGTCTCTGAAATCGCCTCCATACAAAGGATTCACACAGAAACTTGTACTGTAGCTACCAGTACATTGATGAAGAGGTGAGAATATTGAAAACATCCGAGCCTTCTTGGTAAATGGCATTTTTTTCCCTCCCTAGGTGCTAAAAGTCATGATTTAAGAAAGTGGATGTCCCAAGTTTCTATCAGCCTTCAAAATAAGTGAGCTGATTTTCAAATGTGTTTTAGTATCCAGCATCTCTGATTGCAAACTGGGTCACTTATTTAGACACTTAGGTAATGGATGCTTTTTTGAAAAGCTGGGCCAAATAGTTGTGGTACAACAGAGTAGGAGATGGAAGGCTATAGTTGAGGCAGTTATGGGTCCTCAAGGCTTGTGAGACCAGAGAGAGAGAGACATGGGAGGACCAAAGTATGGGGAGGATTTATGAATATGCAGATCTGCCAAGTGGAAGACAAGCATATTGAATGCTGGGACTACTGCATAACCTGATGAGAGCCAGTCCACATGCCACACTGCACACAGCCTAGTCTCACAGGTACTGTGCCAGTTCCACAATTTTACTCTTAAACTGTGTACATTTAAAACTGTGCCAACAGGTCATTGACTCAAATATTCATACCTCTAGCAAGTTGCTAAACAGGATGTATCCATGTTTGGCTGCAACCATTTTAAGGCTTTCCTAGAATGACCAAAGCACTCAGTAAGTTTACTGTCTTGTCAGGAAAATAAATTACATCTACATTTAATATGCATATGTTAACTTTGGTTTGCTCATCATTGTGAATTCAAAGCCACTTTCAGGTCTTTTTTCAGATGCTCTCTGTATGACAGATGCTCTGCTTTATATAAATGTATTTCTTTAATGAACGTTAAATATAACATTGATATAATTTAAAACATGCAGCAATAGAAAACTATGCTGATTACTCTTGGTAGGAACTTTATTACAGCATTACTTTTTTTGGGTAACGTTGCTTTTTCTGGGCTAAAAGAAATTAGATAGAAACCCTTGAATTAGAAAGGCAGAATGATATCACTGGAAATTATATGTATGTGAACTAAACGTACCCGCTTAGTGCCTGACTCCCCTGTGGGGAACTGCTGAATATGATGTGGGACTAGGATTTTATCTATGACATGGATCACGCCATTTGTGCCAAGAGCATCGCTGGATACTATCTTCGCTTTGTTGTTCAAATACAATGAATTCTGAAAAGGTAACACAAACGTATTTTCCATGGAAATGTGCAGAAAGAAGACACAGAAATCAAACCCCTTTAACACGACAAAGTTAACACACTGTTTGCAAAGCACTGCAACAAAAAGGCCCTATTTTTCATAATTTAGAACTGCGTCCTGCAGTACTTAGTCACAAGAGTAATCCTTTTGAAGTCAATGGAACTTTCCAAGTGAGGAAAGATTGCTCATACGTGAGTTGAGCGTTTGGAGAGTAGAGACCTAGCATAGTAAATGGAGAGGTTTATATTTATCAGGGTTTTATTTTATTGAATGCACTTATTTTTTATTAATTTGTAAAACCAAATGAAGGGAAAAGGGAACATTTTGATTTAAAAAAGCCAAATGAAAATGGGTAATTGTGTTGCTTTAACAATTGAATCTTAACCATTTTGTTACCTCTGAGTAGTTGACCTGGATGGGATCCCCCTGGAGAGAAGTGACATTTGCAGTTGTTGTGAGGTCATTATAGAGTAGTCTGGCACAGGCCACCATGTGGTACCGAAGGATTTGGGGCATCACTCCACTGGTAATCCAGTATTTAGCCTAAGGCAAGAAATGAAGGAGTAAAAAGGCAAGGAAAGAATAACATGGAAAGCTGACTCACTGGAAGTCCTTTTGTCCTTGACTTACTTGTGGTTCATTGACAAATGCTTCTTTATTGGGTGCAAACACAGTGAATGGTCCAGAGCCTGTGAGATCATTGATAGCAATGCCCTGGAAAGTTTAAAAGAACAGAGCAGAAATTAATGTGCACAGTTCTACCCAGTTGATAGACTGTACTGGGGATTAGGACCTCAAAATATACCAGGGGTCTCTGTTTTGTCCTCTGTTGAACTGGAGTTGCAACTGCTCACCACCTTGCTTTTGCTCACCACCTGCCTCACACTGAATCCCCTTGTTCATCCCACCACAAGGAAATTTGAGGGCAAGAAAAATAGACTGCTGCCATGTGGACTGTCCCCTCTCAATCCCTTTACCCTTGCAGGTTTTAAAGTGTTTTCTCTGCTGGATTTGCCTGATCATTCTCTCTCAGCTTCTTCTGTTTGATGGCAATTTATTCTGTTATATGCTGCCTGTCTTTATGACAATGAACAAGGAGTGCTGAAAAGTGAGAGGGAAAACCAGGCTCAGTAGCAAGGCAGAAAGGTTACAGGTCTTGCAATAGAGTGAGGATAACTCTTTGCTTAGAAAAGTCCAGAAGTGTTTTTATAGTGATGTGTGCACGCACACACGCCTGCATACATGCACTTATGTATAATTTTAATGTTGTTATAGGATCAAACTGAAACAGCCGCCCCCGTTTTGCAAGCTACTGGTCAGAGAAATCTCTCCCAACAATCTAGATAGAAAAGGCAAAGAATAAAAGGGAAACAGAAAGGTGAAGCGACTTGTTCAAGATTACACAGCTGGACAGAGGCAGAGCTGGAAATAAAACTCAGGCCTCTTTACTAACTGTTCAGCGTCCAGTTCAATGGGTTAGGAGTGTCTTCATACAGATGCTTACATTAAAAGAATTGCATCACCATCCGCTGAAATATTGCTGTAACTGGAGGAGCACACAGTAGCTGCTTAAAAGTGTGTGACCTCATCCTACAGGTTTTCAGAAAGGTGATGAAAAGTACTATGTACACTCAAAACCACAGCAGGTAAGCAGAATGCAGTTGTCCACATCCCAATGTGGATGTGAAAGGAACCAGTGGGTCACTGACTGTGAGTGGGCAAACCTCAGTTTTCTGTCCAAAATAACAGAGTACAAGTGCATGATGACTCCAGCCCTAAAGAGAGTTGAGGAGTAGAGTCACCAGCAGAACACCTTTTCTTCTTGAAAGTCTCCAAGGTCAATAATAATTGGCCAAAATCAGACTCAGTTAGGCTATGAGCTCAGGTCAAGAGAGAAGGCAACAAAAATAAACATGTAATTAAAAAATTTCCTACCTTCATGTGATAATAAAACATGGAAGTATTGCTATTCCTGAGAAGCTCCTGCAACCAAGAATAAAAGAACACTTTAACTGAAATGTGTGAATTTAGGATTCTGCTTGAAGAATATAAATATAATGATTGCATATAATGGGGAAAGAGCAGTCTTTGTTTTAGAAAGGAAACTTGCTGGTCTAGAATATACAGTACCCATTTGCATTATTTCTGTAGTTCTTAACTGGCTCATGATATTCCTTATCTCACTAGCTTTTCAAAAAGCAGTTGCTTTGAGAATCTAAGAATAGTAACATTCATGTTCTTACTATACTGTCATGCGAGCTATGTGTCAGCTTACTCCATTTCTTTCTTTGATAGTTGTTATTATTATGAAAACCCAATAACACCAAACAAAACTTCAATATTACAGGTTACAACCTGGAAAGGATCGCAGAATCAGAAGCCGGGGATGGACCTTGAGAATCATCTAGTCCAACCCCCTGCAAAATGCAGAATGCACTTTTTTTGAGCTGACTCAGAATGAAAGAGTAGGCATTTTTGTCTTGTATAAAGTAGGATCTTTATGGAAAGTTACATATATATGTCAACATTTAAAAAAAATGACTAGTGATTTGGGTTGCCCAACTTGGCACACTTTAAAAAGATCTGAATTTTAGAGGGTAACTTTTCAGTACTGTCTGAAAGCCACATTCCTTTAATAGTGTTGAGGTGATGTTGCCATTATAGTCCAGGAGGTATGTGAGAAGCAAGAAGTGTTGTGGGTGGTATCTTTTATTGGACCAACTGTATGGTTGGTATAGACAGACAAGCTTTTGGGTATTACAGTACCCTTCCTCAGGCCCACGTTCCTGTAATGTGTCTCAAGCTGTGCGTTGACAACTACTGGCCTCTACTTAATAATGGAAAGATACAGTACACCTAGGACTAGGAGGATAAATGTTTGTACATGTTTGAAGAGGCCTTCCAGTGAGTCTCAGGCTTTAGGCTGCTAAAAATTTTAAAATTTTTAAACAAAAAGGAAAGAAAAATTACTGAACATGTTTAAGAAGTCTGACCTCTGAAGGAGGGGCTAAGACAGGGGTGGGCAAAATACGGACCGCAGGCCGAATTCGGCCCGCCAATTGACTGGGTCCAGCCCATGGCTGCCCCTGTGGCACTCCGCATGGGGCCAAACCCCACCCACTCCTGCTGGGGCAGCCCACACCATGCTCCCGCCTGCTTGTCCAGGCCCTGGCCAGCACAGGCAGCTTCTGGCGGGGCTGTTCTCAGTGTGGCTGGAGCTGGCCAGGTGCTACTCTGCTCCTCTTGCCTCCAGCTGCGACTCCTCCTCCGGCCCTTGCTGTACGGCTCTGGGCAGACAGGGAGGAAGCTTCAGCTGGGTGGCCCCTGCCCCAGCATATGAGGCTCAGCATGTGCCCCGGCATTCAACACCCACCTGCAGGTGGCTGATCATCACTAGGTGGGTGGAGTGGGCAGAAGGGAGCTGGGAGTTGGAGCTGCAGCCCCTCACACTGAGGCTAAAGCTGCCCCCTGCTTGGAGCAGGAGGAAAAGCCACCGCTGGAGGTGAGAGAAGAGCAGCACTTGGCTGGCTGCGGCAGAACTGGGAACAGCTCCGCCAGAAGCTGCATGCACTGGCTGGGGCTGGGTCCAGGGCTGGGCTGGTGCGTGCGAGCGCAGCGCGGCCTGCTTGGGAATGAGTGGTCGGGGCTTGGCCCCATGTGACATGCTTTGGGGGCAGCTGTGGACCACACCACCCAGGTAAGCTGTGCTGCATAAGCCTCCCATGCCTGCCCTCCCTCCCCTCCCCTCTGGCTGGCTCCTGGAACCTAGTGCCCAGGCAGCCCCCCCACAATACACAAACCCCTCCAACTCTCCCCACCCCTTCCACAAGACAGGTGTGGAGAGAGCAGACTGGGGCTTGGCCTGGGCCCTGGCCCAGAGCTGTCATTGCCCTGTGACCTGGCCCTGTGACCCTGACCTGCCCTGCTTCCAAACACTGTTTTCTGCCTGCCCAAAGCCCCATAGGAAGTTTTGGTGAGTTGGTGGGGGGGTGGGGGTGCTGATCTAGCTCACAACAGCTCATCAAAACTCCCTATGTGGCCTCTGGGCCTAAATAATTGCCCACCCCTGGGCTAAGAGAACTGACTGTACACAGAGCAGAAGAATAGTAAGAAGTAACACACAGCCATCTCTTAGCATCCGTGAAGAAGGAGAAAAAAGCAGGAAGGGAATGACTTAGTGACAACTTCAGGATGCTTCTTATTTAACAGGTAAAGACCAGATTCATGCTAAATAAACTGAGGAGGAAATGTGTCTTGGACATCATCTCTGAGATATTACTGCTGATAACATAAAGTCCCTTCTACCTTTTCAGTTCTAGACCTTTTGTTACTAGATGTGGAGGAGCAAATCTTTGCTCTTTAAAGTTCAGGACTTTGTCTCTGCCCAGCTTATATGGCCTGTGTAAATGGGGGAGATGATGCTTCCAAGAATACACCACTTACCTGTGTCCTCGCACATGCTCCAAATTTGACTTTGCAGTGGTGAGGCCACTTCATAAATGTCTCCTCATGATTTCTCTCAATATCTTGGTTTCTAGTGACCTTGGCAGCAGCCACTGGAGATGACTGGGACAGTCTTACTGGCACATGTCTAAGTCTGTAGTTTGTGAGTGAGGGTGGGAGGAATAGGTAGGCATGTTTGGAAGCATCCCTGCTATTACCTGGTGCAGCTGCAGTGTATACCTCTCAGAGGTGCCCTGAGCACTGTAATTTCCATTCATGTCAGCTGGAGAAATGGGAACTTCAAAATCTCTGAAATTGAGGCTGTGGGTGTTCAAAGCTGGGCATCCAATGCTGAGATACTTAACACTTGTTGGTGCATTGGAAAATTTAGTCCTGAATGATTTGTGCTGAAGTTCAATGGCAAAATAGGAGCCATTTCTTCACTTCTAGTCCCATCCACAATTTACAAGGCCTTTTTGATCGTTCACAAACTACCTAACATACAGCAGCTGTACATTAGAATATACCAGATAAACTAGAGGTATTCTTTATAGTTATGGAAGAGAGAAGGAAATACTGAGGTAACCATATCTTTTATCTAAGCAGAATTGACATACTTTTAAGGCAGGGGTGGGCCAAATCCAGCCTGCCGGGCAAATCCAGCCCACCAGGCCATTCTACCTGGCCCACAGGGGCCCTAAAAAATTTAGAAAATATTTATTTGCTCCTGGCTGCCTGTCAAAGATGACAAGAGCCAGGGACAGTTGGACCCAGGGGGAGCCATCACCAGGATGCAGCAGCCCACCCCCACCTCACCCTCAGCCATTTCCTTGCCTTCCTGCTCCAGCACTATGTGGCTCCCAGCTGTATCGTGTGTGTGCGTGCGTGCGCATCTGTAGGGAGGGACGCTCTGTGTGTGTGTGTGTGTGGGTGTGTGTGTGTGTGTGGGTGTGTGTGTGTGTGTGGGTGTGTGTGTGTGTGTGGGTGTGTGTGTGTGTGTGGGTGTGTGTGTGTGTGTGTTTGTAGGGTGTTCCACATGCACACCCCACCATATACATGCACTCACACCCCCCCCACTGTCATACATAGACCCCCACTCACCCTCACTCACCCCAGCCACCCTCCCCCCCACACAACCCTTCACAAACCCCATACCCACCCACATATCCCTAAACACACCCACATGCTCCCTCACCCCACATCCATACCCTGACACCTATCAATGCCCCCACACACCCACAGCCTCCCCTATACCCCACATATCCACACACCCAGTCCCCCACAAACCTATACCCCCCCAACAATATACAAGAGTAAGACTTCATATTAAGCCATTATATACAATAACCTCTATGTACACTACACAAATGGATGTAAACCAGGACAAAAAAATTAAAAAAAAAAATCAAATTAATGAATGTTTTAGATGTTCGCGTTTTAGAATATAATTTGGTATTTTTCTGGTTCCAAGATGACAAAACCCCTTGCTGAAAGGAGTACTTCCAGGGCCAAGGGGAGGGACTTCTGGTGGCAAAGGTCAGGGGTCAGGACTTCTAGTCACAAGATGGCAACCTGGAGGCGAGGCACCTGTCAAGGCATGGGGTTACCCATGCAGCCCTTGACAGCTCGCCAAAACTCAGTAAGTGGCCCTCTGCCTGAAATAATTGCCTGCCCCTGTTTTAAGGGATTCCTATTGATGTACATAACTATTTGAAAACTATTCCGTGGCAGTAAAGGAATGTTATGTTTTACCTGATAGATGTTGCCTTGACATGTAAATCCATCCCCAATATAATCAGGTTTACAGGTGCAGGTCCGCTCTGTCAGCTCTGTGTCATTGCAGATTGCAAATTCACTGCAGCCACCATTGTTCTTATTAGATCATGAACACCAAACAAAATCTAATTAGTTGGTGCATAGTGTTGCCAAAATAATTTTAGTTTGTCACAACTTCATTTTCATGTATTCAGACAGGAAATACTTAATCCCACATGCTACTCAAAAAAACCCCAACTTGATGAAATTTCCACAAATGGTAAAAAGTTTTCAAAATAATTATTGACACTTTAAACAAAGCACATGATCCATTTTTTGCTCCTTATCTCCTCAGTGTGCTGTAACATGCTGTGACTTACTACTACCCAAAGGATTTCCATGCAGGCCTCCTTTTGGAGCCTGAGACTTCTGGGGTCTGGAGAGTTTTGGGACCTTGAGAATTCTGACCTCTTCAGAAGAGGGGGGGGGAGCCACAAATGACTGTATACCACCTCTGTAAGTCTGAGATTCAGCTGGTTAGACTTCAGCAAATGCTCTATCTTATGGCTGCTGTACATTGCTCTCTGTGTAGCTGGTAGGTCAAAACACCTGGGCTAAGTACAGTCAAAAAGCCCAAGGCTGAATCGATTCAATCTTCTCAGGTTAGTCTAAGATGCACAGATTAAACCTATAAGCAGGAGAAACAGACATGCACTTTTGATTCTAGAAATGCAACCACATGCCTGCAGTGGCCCAGGCCAGCAGCTGGGGGGCACTAGAGCATGCCTCCCTGCTCTGCTGGAGCAGACAGCTTGGGCCAAGCTTAGCCTACCCATCATGGGAGTAGAGGAGGGTTGCTGGGGAGGTGCAAAGCATCCTAGGATGCTTAGGGACTGTGAGTTGACTTTAATCAGGAGGGGATCTGGGGCAGAAGTTTAATAAACCAATTTAACCTAAATCAGTTAAGTCTGATACTACATTCATCCAGGTTTATCTTTAAATTGGTTTTAGCCATTTTGAAAGTGGTTTATGTGCAATGAACCTCTGTTGTGTTACAGATTTGAACTAGTTTCCGATCTCTTTATTGGCTTATGTGTAATTTCTGTCCCTAGCTCTGGAACACAGAGCTGCCACATCCTTCTCCAACACATTCCCATTCTTATCCCAGCTCTCCATCTCCAGCTGGCCCTGTGCTGAGAAGTGTAATGTGAGAAGTACAGGTGTCCCCAGTTGCTCAGTCTGTTTTCCAGCCTCTTTTACACCCATTGTACCTGCCTACACTGGGTCAGAGTACAGCCCTGAATTAGGGTACAAGAGTAACTGAGATAATCTGATCTTCAGACTGCAACCTGGCTTGCTTCCTGGACTTTTTTTTCCTGGACTTCATTTAGTCTGACCTCTTGTGGGAGAGCCATCCTGAGCTGCACCCTCACAGGATCTTGCCCGAAAGGATCCTAGCATACTTCTGATCATATGCAGTAAGGTTTCTGCGTGTGCACTGGTTATTTGGGTAGCTCTAGTAAGGCTGATGGAAAGGGAACTGCATTTATTCAAAATTTTCTGGGAGGCTTTGCCATGGAGAGGTTAGCTACATTACAGTTGGACTGGCATGCTGCACAATTGACAAAAGGCAACCTTTGGTACAAACATTTTTAAAAAATGTGTTTTAAACAGCATTATAATTAGCAAAGTAGAAGAGAAGCTGGTGGAATAAATCCCACACAAAAAACATATACAGTAACCCTCACCCCTAGCTTTTGATTTCTATTTTTTGCATATTTTGTTTGTGCAGCCATTGAAGCTTGGAGACATAACCTGTTTACAGGCCAGGCCAAGGGGTGACAAAAGATTAACACCTACAGCTCAGTGGCTATGTCTGCATTGTGGACTGCTGGGTAGCAGAGCAAATTAGACTGTACAGAATGCTCTGCTGCTGTAGCTAGATCTAGTTGGGGATGGTCCTGCTTTGAGCCCCCTAGGGGGTTGGACTAGATGACCTCCTGAGGTCCCTGCTAACTCTAACTTTGTATGATTCTGGTACCTGAACTAGGTTGTTTACAGCTGAACTTGGTTGTTGAACTAGGTTGCTAGCCCTGGTATTTGCACACTACATTATGCCCACCAGTGCAGACACACCTAGCAAAAATGTGTTCGTTTTAAATACTGAAGATTTTTCCTCCGACACCAATAAGCAAATGCTTGTGTGCTTTTTCTTGCACTGTTTATTTAGGGAAAATATAAATGGGAGTTTAGTCTGAGTCAGGTATACTCAATGACACCTCTTGGGCAAAATTCAACTCCACACCAAGGGCCAGCGCTAGGACTAAGGCTTAAGTGGAAGCAAATGGTGCCCGGAGCTAGTGCTGATCTCTGCACTGGGGTAATTTCATGAGAAAGGGCTTGACTGTCCAATCTGACTGAGCCCACCCCATGCAGAATGGCATTTCTCTAATTCAGCAGACACAGGGGCAGGCCTAACTTACCTGTGGGACAACATGCCACTGGAGGAGTTAGTGCAAAGTGTCCCTTCTTCCTTTTACACCAGCAAAGAGTTCCCTAGCTACTTTGTGCTACCTTCCTTTTGCAAACTAGGGAATCTGCCCCGCAGTAGTACATGGCTAGGGGAGCCAATAAGCAAACAGGAATGAGGCACTGGTTTTCATCTCATCAATTTCCCATTTTACTATCTTAACCCAGTTGTTTAATTGCGTCTCCTAAAAACAGCACTTACAGAATTCTCTTAAAAAACTAGTACTCAAGAAATAGAGAGCATTTTATACAGTGGGGTTTTAAAAACAGTTCCAGCAACAACTGAAAATACCTGTAGAGAAACAAGGAAAGCTTCTGCTCATATTTACACACAGTGAACCAGAGTCTGTCCAAGGCTATGATTTCACACTCTTTTTGTACATCCAGTGAGCAAGTTGGTGGTGTATGTGGTGGCAGAGTAGTTTATACGTCTTGCTATGACCTCTGAGGCCTGTGTTTAAACACCTGAGTTCACATCAACTGTCCACAGGTGATCCAACTATAAACAGGTAAACTCGTCATTCAAGCTGGGGAATAATGGCAGCCAGATGTGATGCTGGCAACATCACTCCTTATGGTTGTTCAACTGTATATAGAAACTGGGGTACCTTAACCATACTAGCTCTACGGACTTCTAAATTAAAAAAAATTTTTTTTTTAAATTTAAATTTCATAGATTTCATAAACATCAGGGCTGGAAGGGACCTCGGAAGATCATCGAGTCCAGCCCCCCGCCCAAAGGGCAGGAAGTCAGCTGGGGTCATAGGATCCCAGCAAGATAAGCATCCAGTTTCATCTTGAAGGTGTTCAATGAAGGCGCTTGAACCATCTCCGGTGGCAGGCTGTTCCAGACCTTGGGGGCTCAGACAGTAAAGAAATTCTTCCTTATGTCCAGCCTGAAATGATCTTGAAGTAGTTTGTGACCATTCGACCTCGTCATCCCTTGGGGCGCTCTGGTGAACAAACATTCCCCCAGATGCTGGTGGTCACCCCTGATAAACTTGTAGGTGGCCATCAGATCACCCCTGAGCCTGTGCTTTTTCAGGCTAAAGAGCCCCAGGGCTCTCAGCCTGTCATCGTAGGTTCTGCTTCCCTGACCTCTGATCATGCGCGTGGCTCTTCTCTGGACTCTCTCAAGCTCTCTAGGCTTGGAAAAAACTTGGAACAGGCTAAGCACTAAACTGTACTGTAAGGGAGGCCTGATACAGAAAAATCCCAAATCACATGTTGACAGCACTGAAGCACATGCTTAGATGTTTTCCTAAATGGGGTCCTAGCTGGGATAAGATACACATTTCTAAGATAGGCTTGAATGCATGTCAATTCAAAAGCACATTGGTGTTATTTCAAAAATGTAAATGATGAACAGATATAAAAGAAGATACTCACCACTGAGCACAGACTGATGTACGTGCATGTTTTACCATCCCCTGAATAGCCCTTCAGACAATTGCACACTGCCTATCAGGAGAAGACAGGAGCCAGATTAACACTAAAGCGCATGAAACTTGATCACAGTAGCTTTTAATCTTATTTGTTTTATATCATCCAGGCTGATATTCATGCCAAATGAAGGGAAAAAAGAATGCAGAATCCCATTGTATAATCAGAACCATTTTGTAATTTTCCCTTTCTTTAGCTACAGGCACGTCATCCCTCTGGGGCACATCCCCAGATGGTGTAAGCCACTGTAGCCCCATCGGTCTCAATGGAGCTATGCCAGTTTAAACCAACTAAGGATCTGTCCTTGTACATCTATCTATCTTGTTTTGATTTTGGAGCTCTGGCTATCTGGGAATGGCCTCTATCTCACCGCCTACAGTGTTTCCATTTCAAATATCAGCTGAAAACACAACTCCTCTTCCATTTTTATCCGTATTATTTAAATTGGTAAATCAGGTGACAATATTTGGAATAAAAATAAAAGAAAGAAACTAGGGCACTTTTATTAAAACCTTTTTAAGGTGATGAAATACTTTTACAAAAACAAAAACATTTTGTTCAATAAAATGCATTCTGTTGTTGCTACAGGCATTTTCTTATTCAACAGTGTCATATTCATTTTTTATTGTAATTACACTATGATTTTTTCTTTGCTAAATGCTGTTACTAGACAGCTGGAAAGTTAATATGGCTAAATGAAATTACTTGGTCTTCCTTTAAGTGTTGTACTTAATACCTGTCATTTTAGAGTCTGGGGACATCCATTACATTATGTTCATTTTATGAAATAATACTTTCTGAGGTATTATTCAGGTATCAGAAACTAAAACTACCAAGCA
>NW_005843101.1:134157-148347 GCF_000455745.1 Alligator sinensis
GGCAGTTTATTTAGTGTACTGAGATTTTAAATATACCTTAATAAATGACCTGACTCTTTGGGGATACAAGTTTCATAGATTCATAGGTCAGAAGGGACCTCAACAGATCATCGAGTACGCCCCCCTGCCAGTGGAAGGAAAAAGTGCTGGGGTCACATGACCCCAGCCAGATGCCTATCCAGCCTTCTCTTAAAGACCCCCAAGGTAGGGGAGAGCACCACCTCCCTTGGAAGCCCATTCCAAATTTTGGCCATCCGTATCGTGAAGAAGTTTTTCCTGATATCTAGCCTAAGTCTGCTCTCTGTCAGTTTGTGACCATTGTTCCTTGTTACCCCAAGAGGTGCCCTAGTGAACAGAGCATCTCATGATCACCCTTCCTGGACTCCCATCTTGCCAATACTCTTATCCCACAGTGTATCATTGACTAGACTCCTAAACATGCTGAAGTTAGCCAAGTTGTAGCCGTATTGATGTACAGGCAAAAGGAGTCAGAACTCATGAAAGAGGTGATATCTTTTATTAGACCAACTAGATATTTGCAAAAAAAAATTCATTATTTGCAAGCTTTTGGGCACACTTAGAGAATGCAAAGATTGTACAATTTCTCCTAGGTAGAAATGAATACAAATGAGAAATGAGTATTAATAAAATATGAATTTTCATTTCCACCTAGGAGAAATTTTGCAACCTTTGCAGTCTCTATGCCTGAAGAAGGGTGTGTGTGCCTGAAAGCTTGCAAATAAAGATTTTTTTTTTTTTGCAAATATCTAGTTGGTCTAATAAAAGATATCACCTGTACTACAAGTTCTGTTTCCTAATTCTTTGGGGAAGCACAGGCAAGTCAGGTTTAGAATTAATCCTCTGCTTGTAGGCTTTTACAGAAGATAGAAGTATCAAACATATTACACTAGATGGGTCAACTATGGGGCTTCCTAGGAAGAAGCATAGCAACTGCTGGGCTGCCGTGACCCCTTCAGTCTAGATGGGTGGTTTCAGGCCCCCCACTATGAGCTGTCCCATGCATAAGAGTTGAGATGAAGGAGTAAGTGATCTGTGCTAGCAAAAGGACTGATACAGATAATTTCCCTCCTAGAGGAAATGGGAAGCATGAACCTGACTATGACTCACATTCATTGTCTTTTTTTGCCCTGCTCCTAGGGAACACACTTCTATATTTTCCTTTTATGCAGGCTGGATTATACAGTTACAGTTTGGTCCAGAGTTACTGAAGCATGTCTGAAGTACTAAACTAGAAACACAGTAATAAGTAATTCAATTATACAGTTAAACTTACTTTCATGAATCAGTGGCAATTACAAGTGTCAATAAGTAGAACTGTAGTATTATTAGTTAATAATTTGTTGTAAACATGTTGTACTTACAATCATTGAATTATAATGTCTAACTGATAAACACTGCTAGCTTCAATGACATTTGAATGGCTGTAGCTACCATTGCTCTGATTTCAGTAAGGACAGAGCCATAGTGGTTGATATTTGCATCAGAGATGCTAATTGTGCTAATGGAAGTTTTTCCTCAGGGCTTCTAGCTCTGTTTTCAGATGAAAACTGCTAAAAAATATAGATTAATCGAGACTCTCCTCCAAATTACATTTCCTGTCAATTTTTTTTTAGCTTTATTTTTAGCTTTCTCCACATTTTTTTAGGTTTCAACGAGAAAATGAAAATTATTGAGGAAAGCAGACACTTCCCACAAGCTACTTTGTCATACCAAAAATCCAGCATCTGAAAATAATAATAATAATAATAATAATAATAATAAAAAAATCAGATAGAATTTTTTCATTAGTTCTAACTGGAAATGGTCAAAGTAATCTTATATGACTGCCCTGACATATTACTTACCTGGTTTGGTCCAGTTTGTGTGCATTCTGCATTTTTATCACATCCACCATTGTTCTTCAAGCAGGGGTTGATTTCTTTATATATCAAAAATAACCAGAAAGAACTGAATGATTTATACAGTCTCACTTAATGGTCTGTGTAAAGTAAAGTATACTAGGATTGTGGATTTGAGATAAATATGATTCTTTTTGCTTAATATGCACCTTATAATTTTTTTCAACTTTCTTGGCAAGGACTGTAATTATTCAGACAATACTGCTCATAGAATGGTTTTCTGTGAGGTTTAATATGGTAAGTCTTTTTATTCATGCTTGAATGGGTTAAGGAACCATAATCCACAACAAAATGCCCACTGAAGTCAATGGAAGCTTTTGACTTCAATAAGCTTAGCATTAGGATCCCCAAATAGTTATTTTTGTTGGGATTCAGATCTCTGGTATCTTCACAGTTATTAATGCAGAAGCATTGTTAGTTATGGTGAGTCTTGCATTTTGCATTTCCGTGGATATGATTTTCTTTTAAAAGTCTTTTGCATTTTGCTTCAAAGCAAAAGGTGCAGAGAGCGGTATCTCTTTAGGGATCCCTGGCTTCCCTTATGCTAAAGGGTATTAATATATACGGGATATGCATTTTATAGACATGCCAGTACTACCTCTCCAGATTATGACAGGACCACCGACACAGTTTGCACTTACCCAGGCAGACTATTCCATCCCCAGTGTATCCGGTTTTACAAACGCACACTCTGTTCCCAGGGGTGGTTCTTCTACATTCTGCTTTGACAGAACACCCACCATTACCAGTTTCACATGCATCAATAGCTGCATCACAGGGGAGACAGAAAACCTTAATGCATTTGGTTTGTTTATTTTTCATTTGAAATAACTCTAAATACAAATAGATTCATTGACATTTCATAAACAAACCTTTCTGATCTAAGAGTTCACAGAAACAATTTGCATTGTCCAATTTATTTCTTAATGATTACAATGGGAAAAGGAAAAAGTGAATTTCTAATGTGGGTATCATTTGTTCTTCCAAAATTCCTCTCTCTTATTGCTACATGTGACAAAGAAAAATAAATGAGAAGGCTTTCACGATTTTCATGGGAACATAGGGATTCTCCTAAGTTTTCTATAGTTTGCTCCTTACCTCTACACTTAAACAATCTTGCTTTGCAGGATGTCTGGATGAGTGTCCAGTCCTTGAGCTTCCCCAAGGTGGATGCATGTGTCTGTAGCGCAGAGCGCTTTGCCCCTACCAGCCTAGTAAGTCAGAGATTGAACCTCTGGAATCAGAATTCCAGCCTCTAGTTTGACAGAGGTGAGCATTTCCTTTTGGGCCAATGGGCTTTTCTGATAAAAACAGAAGTCCTGCAGTATTCAATTCACGCTAAAAAATGCTGTCACAGCACTGGTGTCAGATGTCGTATTTTCAGCCATTACAGTCGAATACGATATTTTTAATATGGACAGTCCTATCACATCACTCAGCCGTCTTCTAGGAAGAAGTCCCATTGACACAAAGTCAAAATGGCATAAATACACGGGTGGCAGTACATTTAGGCTGTGTAGTACTTTGACTATTCAGATGGAAATTCTTGCCATTTTCTCAATTCCAGAAAATGCTGGGCCCCTGATAGTGACCTGGGCTGGGCTGGGCTCCGCTGAGATAGGTGTGTAGGGATGCAGAAACCTGATGCCCATGGCCCCAAAGAGCTCTTCTGGAAGCTTGAATGGCCATAATGCGGAGGCATTTTGGCTCATAATCCTTTCTGCTCAGGAATATTTCAACACCAGAAACCAAGAAGGGTTGGCATAGAGCCACTATGTCAGCTCTGCACCACCAAGGGCTCCCCTTATACACGGAGAAGTTCTAGGTAGCAGATTAAACTGGCTCTCGGATTTCTGCCACTAGGATATAGCAAATATCCCTCCACAATACAGGTGCCAGAATCTTGACTTCGGATACTGCTCCCTATTATGGTGAGACAAACACTCCCTTGTTCTCCAGGGCACTATTTTAATCAGATAAGGATTAGGAAAGGCAACTATCACATTAATTACATGTACCGTAGCAGGAAACAATCTAGGTCATAAATCTGGACATGTCAATTTTTCAAAAGAACACCTGGGATTAACCACAGTTGCCTCTTTCTTAAATTCTCCATTAAGTAGTTTTATTTTAGCATCTGAAAATGTGCATCCATTCAGAAAACAGACTAACTGCAGAACTGACTGAAAGTGCTATTGTACCCCAAATCAGCCTATATTCAACAGGCTTTGTCTGAAACAGAGAACAGACACAAACCAGATTTTGTCACTCCCAAACTAACCCAGCTCCAGTTGTGCACAATATGTTCCTTATTCCCCATTCTTCCCTTTTAGCCACACTCTACCACATCTCAAAGATTTGTCCTTTGCTTTTGTGAATCCGCACCTGTTGCCATCTATTCATTTTGAGTAAACTGGCAGCAATCCTGTTTTCAATTCATGTATATAGAAACATGCATCTCTCGCCAGCACTTCTGTTTCACAGTGAACATCAAGTACTTCAAGCACATTCTTTTAAAAGGTAGAAAACAAAATCTACTTGCCTGTACAGTATGTTCCATTCCCCTTAAACCCAGCTGCACACTTGCAATATGCACTACTATTAGACTGGAGAAAACAGCTAGAATAGTGAAAAAAAAAAGTGCTACATCAAAAATAATCACTTCCTCTGTATTTTCATCATTCTTCCACTACATCTTTCTAAATGTGATGCTCATAAAACCGAATGGACAAGCAGCTTTGAAATATGACACTGTTATTACAATGCTGTTAATTAAAATGAAGGAATGTCAAAATTTCACAGTGACTTTATTACACACTCTAATTTTAAGCATCCAAGTGTCTGCTCTAGCCCTGCAGACATCCTTGCCATCTATAAATCTAGCAATTGCATGTCTGTTTTCTCATGACTTGTGCAAAAGTGTAATTTTTTGAATGCAAACCTTGTTTTTTTGCAGTCTAGAAATTTAGGGGCCCAAAGTTGGGCATCAAAACATTTAATGGCCTCAAATTAAAGACTGTTTTTGTAAATCTGGCTGATACAGCTAAAAGAACACCTGTTATGAGCTACAAAGAACAGATAGAGCAAAAGTCTGCATTCAGCAGATTACAGGGCTGCCCAGGACTGAGTCCTGCTTTTTTAAACATACATAGAACCGCTTTGTGCTGATCTGAGAGTATAATTTTGAACAGCAGTTGGGATAAATATTTAAATGAAGTGGTCAGTGGAAAATAAAATCAGATCACTGAAAGATTTTGAGGTCTTCTCTCTTCCTGTTTTCCTGGCCTTCAGTCTGTACACATGGAACGATCTTTCAAAATATCTTTCCTTACTCTCTAAAAACCTCAGATGTCCTGACCAGTGTTCTCTTGTGCGTATGGTGACTGACTGGGTTCACTTCAGTAAGTGCTTAGTTCAGGGGCAGCCATTTCCCTTAAAATTTTATTTGTCCCTCCCCTACATGGCTGGATTTTATACGTACTTTGCACTGGTATGACATGTTCTGTTACACGCATCATCTTTGATTTCTGAAAGAGAGAAACCACATAGACTTTTACAGCTTTGCAAGTCAACATTCTAAAATGATAAATCCCTTTACCACTCTTGTTTATTTCAAATACTCTCACTTTCCTCCAGAGGCCTACAGTTTTACATTTATCTCGCAAGAAATCTGATAGAAGCCACTGGGATTTACTTGTGGTTTAAGATACTCTTCATTGGGTGCAGCTACACAAGATGTTTACTGTGGAATTGCCTGACTAGCTCCATAGTAAATGTCTCGCATCTACACATGCAGGGCTATTAGGCTGCAGGAAACTAATAAACTCCACAGCAGGATAGTACTTGTAAATACAAGAACTATCCTACTGTGGACTTATTTACTGTGCAGCAACACACGTGTAGATGCTGACCTGGGTGTAAATTGTGTCTGGTCAGCCCAGCCAGAAGAGGGCCACAGTCCTGCCTGCTGCCTAGACATATAGCTCAGCAGCTGCAGGAGCCTCATGGCTCAGTAAGCTCTGCTGCCACCTGACACATGCACCTGCTGCCTGGTCCTGGCCCTCCATGCCCCTTGCCAGCCTGGGGCTGCCTCCTGGACCCTGGGCCACACTGCCACTGCCAGCTGGAGCCTAAGGCTGGCCCCTGTGCCTTCTGCCAGCCCAAACTGTCACCTGGGCAGCTGTGTCTGGAGCCTGATGCTCCCCCTGGCTGCTGCAGGGATCAGAACAGGGCAGGAACAACTCTGGCCTAAATTGCTCCTTCCAGTTCAATTTGCTTTTGTCCTGGATGCACGTGTAGATGCTGTACCTAGGAACAGTTTAATGCATTGCAAAATGCTCCACAGTTTATTTAGTTCTATTAACTGTATGTGTAGACATGCCCACTGGGAATCAAATGGCAGTATTCAGCCTTCTGTTCAGAAAAATCCATCCCTGTATACTGGGATACCTGTCCTAAGCACCACTTAAACCATATTTGGGGGCATTAGGTGGCCTGTAATTGGTGCACTGGCCTTGTGCTGGCATTTTACCTATTTTTTAAAAATGGGAGAAAAGCACCCTTTTTAACCACTTAATAGTTATCAACAATATAAGATACATGAGTTAAAGGAATGAAAGAACCTCCAAGCAATTTAAATTATGGATTGTAATTATTACAAAAGTTATCTTCAACATTACCTACTGCTTGACTTATCCCCCATCAGACAGTTCTGTTAATCTAGTAAAAGGAAGGGAGCTGTACTATTTCTCTTCATTCTTTTATTCTGTAAAGCCTACTGAACAAGTATTGTGTTGCTGCATTAACTCACTGTACTGTACCTAATTTCATTTTCCTATTTTAAATCTTATCTAAAATCTTCTTGTTCTGCCCCTCTAGCAGCCTTGGATAGAATTCACAGTTCACAGCAAAGGAGCTAGGCATGACTGAAATGTCACTGAAAGATCCCAGAATAAATTTTAGTGAGAGTTCAGTGGTGCATGCATAGCCGCCTTGTGCTGGCTGATGCATAAGATGCATTTAATCTGTAGGGCATGTACTGGGTCATCAGTATTACACTACATAAAAAAATAGCAGATGAACAACACAACCCCCCTAAGCTGGGGCATCATCACTCAATCAGGGGTGGGGGGAAATTGCCTCTGAAAGAATGAGGCAAAATGCTATTGGTGTAAGTTATACAGATTTAAGGTTCATCTGTCCACATCGAGTCTGGGGTAGATGTTTGTTAAAGTGGCAAAGTGGTCATTACGTGCTCTTTTGTCATCTAGAAGTGAGCTGCTGTAATGACTGCCTCCTGTGGGAACTACCCCAGTATAGCTGCACATCAGTCCATTCCTGATCCTGGTTTACATTATAGAAGTATACAAATGGATGTAAATTACACTGGGGTATGTGTACAGACCCTTGGTGTACTGGTATTCTCACTTAGTTCGTACTGCATTTTCATGAGGGGCTACTAGCTACTGATTTTCTCTCTTGCATCTCCATACGTTGGTGAGCGACAGAACTTTTTGTGTTCCTCCGCAATATCTGCCTGGTCCTTTGGTATTAAAGATTCTATGTCATCTAACCTATTAATTTCATACAGCACCTATCCAGTCTAGACCGATATGTCTTACATTTGTGCTGCTGTTAAGCATGTAGACCTGCAGCCCAAAAAGAGTCACAGGGAGTTAATTACTCAAGTCCCATTGCAAGTCTATGCTTTTCCAAATCAATTTTCTGTTCTAAGCCATGAATTTATTCCCGATGACTTCTTGTTAACACTGGTGGTTAATTCCTTATATGTAAAACAGAAAGCAAAATAAGGATGTTTCCGACTGTGGCAGGCTGAGGGCCTTTTTATAGTGTTGAGAAGCTGCTTGTTCTAGGTGAGAACCTCAAGTACACATTACATTAAAACATACAAAAAACTAAAACTCTTGGTTCCAAAATGATACCTTTTATTAGACCAACTGGAAAATGGCACAAGATGGTAAAAAGTCCTCATAGGTAGGAAATAAACTTCATTTAGAGGGAGCTTATTTCCTATCTATGGGGACTTTTTACCATCTTGTACCATCTACACTTTTCCCAGAGCCTGATGAAGGGACTTTGATCCCGAAAGCTTGCAGAAAAGGACAATTTTCTTGCCATTTTCCAGTTGGTCTAATAAAAGGTATCATTTTGGAGCCAAGAGTTCTAGTTTTTTGTACGTCTTTTTGTCTCAGACCAACATGGCTACCAAGTACACCTCATTACATTAAGATGTATTTTCTTCTGGTTACTGCTCTAGATCCACTGAAAAATATGCTGACTTCTTCAGAGAAACTTACCACTGTTGCATCTCACACCTCTCCAGCCAACGTCACATTCACAAGTGCCATCGCCTTCAGTCCCACTGTTGCATTTCCCATGGACACAAGGGCATTCTAAGTGTGCAAATATGATTAAATCATTTAATCCAGTAATGCTCAACTCCCAGCCCATGGGCCAAACCCAGCCTACAGAGCCATGGCATGTGGCCTGCAGGGTTCTTTGGGAGTTGGGAAATTTGGTGGTGGGGGAACAGTGACAATTAAAACTGCTACCCTTACTTTGCTGCTGAATTCCCAAGCATGGCACAGCAAGTTAAAAGCCTCATATAGTCTAGACAGCAAGATAAAAGTCTAGACTGGGCTACGCAACCTCCTCTGCACAGTCAGATCAGGCCAGATTATCCCCCTTCCCCGTGTACATAGCCAAATTGAGGCTGGGACATGCTCCTTCTCCCTCCATGGCCAGATGGAGCCAGGCCATGCCCTGTCCCCCCACAAGGCCAGGTTGGGGCTGGGCCACACCCTATTTCCTCCCTTCTCCCCTCTCCTGCGTGGCTGGATGGGGCCTACTGTTGGGATCCAGCCTGCAGACAGACTAGGTACAGTCCATTTGGTCTGCAGGGCAAAAAGGTTGAGCACCATTGATTTAATCTATACAGTGAATAGAGTACAGGGACAATGGAAACATTAGAAGGATTTTCCAAATGTATTATATCCACATAGTCTTTGTTTTCTAATCTCTGGCTCCTTGTGCCCGCTATTAGCCAGGGCTGTGCTGGCTCAACATGCTGCAGTACTGGGCGTATGTTCAAACATGGTGCCCAGGAGCAATACACTCCAGTGTGATATGCGCCAGAGTTTATTGCTCTGTGCTAACTGCACATGTAGATATGCCTATTATGTATATTTCAAGGGTTGTATTGCTTTGCAGTAGGAACTTTTCAAAGACAAATGCACCTGGGGTATGTAACCTTTTTTTGTGCCTTTGAAAAAATCAACTCCTAAATTGGGGGTAAATTATTTAGATGAGTGTTTGCAATTGGTGTTTGTTTGCCACTTAGCAGAGAATAAATCTGAAAAATGAACTGAATAATTCTCAAGTTACTGCTTCCATACAGGACTTTTAACTGGAAATCATATTGGTGAGAGGTGAAAAGAGAAAAGCTTTTCCTGAGCCACTACATGAAGGTAGCGCATGTAGGTCATGCAGGCAGAGCTAATGAGCAGAGAATTGCTGTGAGAAGCATGGTAGAGGGCAAACACCTCTATTAGAAAAAGAGAAGAAGCAATTAAAATGCTGTGCATGAAACTGGCCCAGTATAATTGGGTAAAATGAGGCCTTTGAAAGATAGGAGTTTTGAGACTAGTTCCAGGGCTGCCCTGGTCAAAAGGTGAAAGTCCAGCTGTGCCAGGGAATGAGAGGCTGTCCTTCACTTGCCTGGGAAGCTAAAGGCAAGACATTTTAATTTTGAACTACACTCTGGGTGCGCCTATATGAGATTCTATGTTGCTATAGCAAGGAGCTACAGTGATGTCGCTCATTGCTATGGCGACTTAGCATTGGCACGCACAAACCATGAAGCAAGCAGTAGCAACAAGCTCCTGTGCAATAACTTGTTGCTACTGTGCAGTAGGGTCAGAAATGACCCATGCGGTGCTGGGACTGTGCAGTACTGGTGGTTACTGCTCAGTAACAACTGCCCAATCAGGCGCATGTGTAGATGTGCCCTCTGTGGTTTATACTTTTGCCCAGTCTTGTGATTTAACTTCTAGTCTTGTGATACGTGTTAATGGGAGTCTCAGCTTCCAATAATAATGGAAACACGTAAGAAACTAGCTCTCACAGCTGCAAACAGAAGCTTGAAAAAGTGACCCCAATACTTGTTTAAAATAAATAAATAAACAACCCTTTCAGAAAGGCAAATAAAAAGAGCCTTCAAAGTTAGTGGGTTTTGTTGTCATTGTTGTTTTTTAAATCTCCTAATTTTTAAACCAGTTAATGAGGTTTTGGGATCTGATTCATGATTTTGAATACTTGGGTTTGGCAATACTGGATATATTCTTTTCTTAACACCCTGTGACATTCTCTCTTCCTCAAGCTCCGTGCGCGCGCGCGCGTGTGTGTGTGTGTGTGTGTGTGTGTGTGAGAAAGCAAAATGATTGACCTTGTATAATTCTGGTGACTTGGTGGAATTACTTCTGACTGATACTAGTGCAGGTAAGAAGTTACTTAGCACCTACACTGAGGGTTGAGAGAGTTGAATCATTCAGCCACTAAATCTCAGACCAATGTCAGAGGCTTTTGGTTGGTTGACTTTTCTCTTACAGAACTTGCAAGATTTGGGAAGGTGCCCATGTAGTTTAGAAGCAGTAAGTACCTTGGTCACAGTTGCGGCCATATTTGCCTTCATTACAGGTCTCACATGCTGTTCCATTAAAACCCTCATCACATTTACACTCTCCTGTGCCATTAACACCATCCATGCATACGCCATTTCCAAAGCAGGCATTTCCAGCTTTTCCTGGACAGGGCTGGCATTGTGGACCAAAGAAACCTGCACAGCATCCTCTCGTCTGAAGGAGAAAGACAACATACCAAAGGGTGAAGCTGACGCTTTTAAGTCACTTCCCAGTGACTTACGTGCAGGGAGCTGTGCAAAGCCACAGCATCCCAAGGGAGGGTGCTATGAAAGCTCAGTTTCTGTGCATTGAGGGTGGGGAGGAACGCAATGGGGAGTAGTCAACTTTCCCTCTCTTACCTTTTCAGTGCTTGTAGTGTAGGGACTACTACTGAGAAGATTCAAACTCCTCCTTCAGTTTAAGCCTAAGGATATTACCTAATCTCAATTTCCAGCCCTTGCCCTGGACTATTCCTAACTGCTGACATCTTGTAATTGTCAGCAGCTTCTTAAACTTCTGACCAAGCACTGTGACCAGGACCTCTTTCAGTAGTGAGGCCTACTGAGAGAGTTAATAAACTGTACGGCCGGGGCTATCTTTTTGTTCTGTGTTTGTTCTGTGTTCTTAGTACAATGGGGTCCTGGACCATGGCTGTGCCTCTAGGATGCAATCATGATACATATGCTAAAAAAAGACATTAGTTAGGGAATACTCACAATGACAGTCTTCATGCATGTGGCCTGACATCCAATGTGACTGGATAACCTTCCCCTATAGTATTCAGTATAGATGCAATATTTCTTCTCTCCTACCTGTTTAAAAGATAACTGCATCAGGACTCAGTGTCATATAAACAGGTTTTAATCCATACAAACTGGTTATTACCATAATGAGTCAATTTAACCCAATGTCCCTGAGCAAAATGTTTCAATTTAAAAGTAGTCATCCTTGGTCAAAATTTGAACTGGAAATATTTCTAGGTTTGAACATTATAATTTTTTCAGTTCAATTGCTTTTATTTTCCACTGCATTTCTATGCTTTTCCATTCTGTGTGGACAAGAAAATATCAAAACACTGTTTTGATGGCTGTTCTTGTATTTTGTTAGGTCTGGACATAATTAGGAAATGCCATATATCTTGGGAAAGCCTTTTCTTCTAAGATTTCCTGCCTGACTGTATAGTTGCAAGAGGTTAGATAAACAACTCATGGCATGAGGTTTTATTAGAATAAAAATGCCAAAGTTCTAGATTTTTGTCCATCATTACTTTTGTAAGGATGTGCTAGTCTCTTATACTAATAATGTGCAGAGAAATTTACAGACGTGAAGTCATGTTTGTAATCTCATTACAGACACACATTTTCAGTCTTAGAAGAATATAGCAAAATCTATTCATATTCATTCTAGATTTTTATTTCAATCCAGCTTTAACTTAATCTGAAATGGAAATCTACCCATAAAGAAATCTACCCATAAAGGAAAATCCAGGGATGACAAAACTCCTAAACTCAAATCCTGTTCCACCTCTATGATGTCAAAATTACATTTACTTGTCTTTTAGGTATCTAAGTCACTAAGTGAAATCCTATTTCCCTCTGTGCAGCAGTCACAAAACTGCTAAGATACTGAGACTCCTTGCAAATTTGCCTTTTGGCCTGAAGATTTCCAGGGCTAGGGACACACATTACACATAAACCAGTTTAAGTGATCAGAAACTGGTTTAAACCTGTAACATAACAGATGTTCAGTGTACATAAACCAGTTTGCAAATGGCTGAAACAGGTTTGAGATAAACCTGGTTGAATGTGGTATCAGAGTGAACTGATCTGGCTCAAGCTGGTTTATGCAATGTTCGTCCCAGCCCCCTTGCTGGTTTAAGATAAACCAGACATCTTCAGCATGCTCTCTGGACTGGGTGGGACTCTCTGCTCCACATCAGGGCTGGCCCGCCCCTCTGTGTCTGCCTGGCTTCTCCATGCTAAACAGGGATTATTCCCCCTCCACGCCTCTGCTTTAGCAGACAGTTTTGGATTAACTAGCAGATCACATGCTGGCTACAGTCCATGCTGTGGGAGAGACAAAGGCAGACAGGCTTTTTGGAGCTAATCAACAGGTATCTTAATATCTTTCCTTGGAAACCTTTGAGAAGAGCTGTTTGCTTCCCTCCCTCCCCATCACCACTCTCTGCTCAGCACAGATACCCCCCTCCCCTCTGCCTTTGCTGAGCTGTCTGTATATTAGCCAGCAGACCACATGCTGGGTGTGTGCTGAATCAATAGATAGCTGGTAATGTCTCTGTATTGTTTTCTTAATGGGGCAATAAATACTGAGATAAGGGTGATAAACACTGTTATCAGCTCCCCCCTTCCCCCAGCTTGCTTGCCTCTCAGTTTGCTGCAGACAGTATACAGAAGTAGAGAGGGAGAGTGAAAAGCTCTGTATCATTAACAGATGCATGCGCCCTTCCTCCCCCCCCCCCCCCCCCCTTTCCCCCCCGGGGCCCCCTGCCACAACATTCAGTACGTTTTTTCTTTTTCCCCCCCGCGCCATTTGCCTCTGAGTGCTAGCCCAGGGCTGCAGTCTGGCAACACTCCCACCCCTTGAGCAGTGAGCAAGCTCTGCATTTTGCTTTAACAGTCTTTGGATAAAATGTAAAAACAGCATTGGGAGCTGGGGACTCTCCTGGAGAAGCACCTCTCTCTAGTCTCTAGTTCAGATTCAGAACAATGAGCCTCCCCTGGAGGCGCCATTTGCCTCTGAGTGCTAGCCCAGGGCTGCAGTCTGGCAACACTCCCACCCCTTGAGCAGTGAGCAAGCTCTGCATTTTGCTTTAACAGTCTTTGGATAAAATGTAAAAACAGCATTGGGAGCTGGGGACTCTCCTGGAGAAGCACCTCTCTCTAGTCTCTAGTTCAGATTCAGAACAATGAGCCTCCCCTGGAGTTACGCACCACTTACTCCTGTTGTGCTCTTTCTGAGCTTTTTGCAACTGAAGAAATGTTTTATTAGCATTCTATAGTAAAAAAACATGGGTGAAAACTAAGAGCTACCATTTTCCCAGGGGTGTTTTGAGTCTAACCAGGTTGAGAACCACTGGTCTAAATCATTTAAAAGAAAGGGACAGGCCACATAATTGATATAATTCTACTCAAATTAATATATACTTATACCAAGGATAAACTGAGCCCATTAAATCTTTATCTGTCTGAAAATTATATAAACAATGTATGCTTTGGTTTCACTATGAAATTAATTGATTACTAACATTAATTGTAAAATACTTACTGCTTTAGTTCCAGGAGGGCAGCGAAATTTAAACAAACATGTGCTACACTTTTCCTTAAGAAACACAAAGGACACATGGTTAATGAAGAAAGAATACATGGGTACATGCATGATTTATGACCTGCAGATATCATCAAGCTGTTTCTTAATCTAGCCCTCAGAGGAGCTAGGGGACATGAAACAGGGAGAGGTAACCCCTTTATTATTCTGAACATTCAAGATTACCATTGGAACTGGACTTTCCAGGAAGGAAGTCCTATACACTGCAGGAGTTCATAACCTTCAGC